>NW_006159500.1:280956-281476 GCF_000334495.1 Tupaia belangeri chinensis | reverse complement strand
TCAGCCATGTGGGAGTTCAGTGACGTAACCATTATGCCATCTGCTGGTCCTGGTCCACTGCACTTTTTAAATAATGTCTGTCATGGCACTTAACGTTCATTCCAGAATTGTTTACTGGAGACTAACTGCATAAAGCCTTATGCTGAATGCTGGAGATAAAGAATTAGAGGAGACACTCTTCGGCCTTGGAAGCTCATGATCCAGTTCTTTATTTAGTTGTGGAGTTCACTGGGTAACTATTAGACTCCAAGTCCCTTTACAGGATTCGGTCATTGTCTTTATGTGCTTTTATCTTAGGATTTAATATGCTGATAAAAAAGTGAAGTTGATATTATAGTTAAAAATAATTCAGATAGAAATATACTTTAAGCAATGTAGTTTCTCATTATCTAACCTCACTTTTAATGAAAATAAGTAGCATGATAAAAAATATAAACCAAATTAGCAAATGGCTCAATCATTTCTCTTGAACTGAAGTTTTTTTTTTTTTTTTTGTGGAGAGGTTTTCACTATAGGGCAC
>NW_006159500.1:265080-280931 GCF_000334495.1 Tupaia belangeri chinensis | reverse complement strand
CAGACAGAAAGTGAGAAATCACCCCCAAGGGGGATGGTCACACCGCAATCCCTTCTCCTCCATTCTCTTCTCGGGATCTTGGGCATGCATGCACATGCGCCTGGCATGAGTTTTAAGCCACCAGGTCTGGTCAACTACATGGGAGTCCAGCGACATAGCCATTACGCTAACTGCTGGTTCCTTCTTGAACTGAAGTTTGAGAAAAGATAGAAGGGCAGGATAGGGACAAAACAGCTATTAGCACTGGCATCATTAAAGTCACATTTTAAAGTATAAAATGGTTTCAACATTGAGTAAAACAAAAGAAAATATTTGGCCCGGGAACCAGCAGTTAGCGTAATGGCTATGTTGTTGGACTCCCACATAGTCAACTGCGGTTTGCATCCCGGACCCGGTGGCTTAAAACTCACGCCAGGTGCGTGTGCGTGCATTCTCAAGATCCTGAGAGGAGAATGGAAGAGAAGGGATTGCGGCGTGGCCATCCCCCCTGGGGGGTGATTTCTCACTTTCTGTCTCTATGTCTCTCTCTGTCTGTCTGGCGAGCGCACGCGCCCTATAGCAAAAATCTCTCCAAAAAAAGAAAATATTTGGCCCAAGTGATGAAGCAACCTAGAAAGGAAGTCCTTAAACTGATACAGGGGCCAGATAGTGGCGCAATGTTCAAATGGAATGCTGTGAAGTTGACCCCATGGGAAAGTCTCAGGTTTGCATATGGAGCCTGTGCACCCATGTATGCTGGGCGCCTATGTGCACGTGATTGTAGGCTGGAGCTAAGAGCAGATTATAGCATCAAAATCCTTTTGGGATGCTGATTCTATGTCTGTTTCTCTAGCTCATAAAAAATTAATAAGTTGAATCAGTACAAATATGCTAGTTCAGCTTAAATGTGAATTTTAAACAACTTATATAGTATTGCTAAAAATGATGAGACATGAAAATATAATGATCTAGATAACATATAGCAACAATGGTTGTTAAGAATCACCTATTTTTAGGCATCCTTTAAAAATCCAGTCTTTGGGGCCAGCAGGTGGCATAGTGGTTAATGCAGTGGACTCCCACATAGCCAACTGAGGTTCAAGTCTTGAACCTGGCAGCTTACTTTCTCTCTCTCTGTCTCTCTCTCTCTCTCGTGAGAGCACATGCCCTATAGCAAAAAAAAAAAAAAACCTTAAATAAATAAAATTAAATACATTTTTTAAGAGAGAGATTTTTGCTATAGAGTATGTGCATTTGCCAGAGAGACAGAAAGCAAGAAATCATCCCCTGGGGGGATGGCCACACTGCAATCCCTTCTGCTCCAGTCTCCTCTTAGGATTTTAGGCACACATGCATACATGCCCAGCTTACACATGTAAGCTGCCAGGTCTGGGATGAACTGTGGTCGATCACATGGGAGTCTAGCAATGTAAACATTATAGCATCTGCTATTCCCAAATATTTTAAGAAACTCAGTTTTCATTTTCTTCTTTACATAATTACTAAATTCTTAGGTTTTTTAAAAGAATTATTTTTTGTTTATTTTTTATTTATCTATTTATCTATCTATTTATTTATTAATGAAATTGACCAGAGAGAGAAGGAAAGTGAGAAAGCAAGCTGCTAGATCCAGGACTTGAACCATGGTCAGCCATGTGGGAGTCCAGCTGCCTTAACCACCACGCCACCTGCCAGCTCAGGATTTTAATTTTTAATAGTGTAGCTTAAAATAATTCCATTACCTTAAAGTTTGAGGATAACCCATCACACATATTTAATAGTTCTCCTACATATCAGCACCTTTTTCTTGTCAGATTGATATAGACTTACCTTAGTGCAAATAAACTACTGTTCTGACATGTGACAAGATTTACAATTTGACAAACCAGTGGGAATTGGGGAGAGAACTGGAGGAAACACAAGAAGATGGAAGGAATGGCAGAGACATTTTATAGCAATAGGAGTGTGCATGGGTGAAAGAGCAAGAGGAAGAAAAGAGAAAGGTGAGGGAGAGAGAGAGAAGAGACAAAGAGAACCTTGTGCCATAGCTCTGTGGTAGGGCGGGGACTATGTCTTATGTGATGGCAATTACCTGAACATACATTACTTGATCTGCAGAATATGCAAATCTACGCTACTTGAGAGCTGACTTTATTACACTCTAAGTGCCTATAGAGACACCATGAAATGTAATATGATCTTTTCATTAGAGTTTGCCGCAACTATGAGAGCTTTCGGGGCAATTACGTAGTTATTAATGAATTTTCTTGAATGAAAATGCACAAGTTGGAGAGTTAAGTAGAACAAAAAAGCCAGTTGTTAAAGATGCTGAAGTACATATAGAATATAAGGAAATCACAGTATGATTAGTATTGCAGAGTTTTTATTTATTTATTTTTCTTTTCTTTCTTTCTTTCTTTTTTTTTTTTTTTAAGTTTTTCTTTCTTTCTTTCTTTTTTTTTTTTAAGAGGTTTTTACTATAGGGTGCATGCACTCACCAGAAAGACAGAGAGACGGAAAGCTAGAAATCACCCCCCAGGGAGGATGGCCATGCCACAATCCCTTCTCCTCCATTCTTCTCTTGGGATCTTGGGATTTTGGGCATGCACGCACATGTGCCCGGCGTGAGCTTAAGTCAGGACTCAAACTGCGGTTGACTACATGGGAGTTCAGCGACATAGCCATTACACTAACTATTGGTCCCAGTTTTTATTTACTTATTTTTAATTGCTAGAGGGTGCATATGCTCACTGAAGAGGGAGAAAGAGAATAAATGAGAAAGTACTCCTCATGGGGAATGGACACGTCACAGTCCCTTCTTCATTTCTCCCTGCTTTTGGGATTTTGGGCACACACACACACCTATGCCTGGCATGTTTTCTAAGCCACCAGGTCCAGAACTTCAATTGTGAAGTCAGCCATGTGGTATCCAACTGTCTTAACCACCACATTACTGGCTGGCCTGAGTTTGACTATTGAAATCATTGCTAATACTTAATCAAATGCTATGGAGTGAAAACTTGACAGGTGATAAGAGCATGCTTGCTGCAAAACAGGGATACTCAGTGAGCTTATGTGTCACCAACAAAGTCTACATGTGTGTTACCTTTGAGTTCATTCATTTATATATTCCACGTGTATTTACGGAAAGCCTAAAATGAGCCAGCCACTAATCTATACTCCGGGGATATAGCTGAGACATAATCAAAGTCCCTGCCCACAAAGAACTTATTATCTAGTGACTATGGACAAAAATACACGCACAACACTAGATTGTGCCAAGCACGAAGAAGAAAGAGAAAGCAGATATGAAGCTGGGCAGTAACGGTAATGGTGAAAGAGGGAGGCTATTTATGAATATATTAGTTGGAAAATGCCTAAGAAGGGAACAGCTGAGTGAAGTTACATTGAGGTGTTACCTTACTTGGTTTCCTGCACGGTCTATTACATTTTGTGCCTACAAATATAGGTCACCTGAGATTAACTTGCATTGAGTATGTTTACCTCTGTGAGGTTCAACAATAGTGGTTGATGAAATAAACAACGTAAACACTAAATACATTAAAAGATGAAAATGGGAGGCAGGCAGGTGGTGAAGTGATTGAGGATCTGGACTTCCACATGGCTGACTGTGGTTCAAATCCCAGACCTGGCAGTTTGCTTTCTCATTTCCTCTTCCTCTGTCCCTTTCTGGTCAAATTAAAAAATAATACCAAATAGGGACCAGCAGTTGGTGTAATAACTATGTTGCTGGACTGCTATGTACTCTACAACAGTTCGAGTCTCGGGACCCGGTGGCTTAAACTCATGCTGGGCATGTGTGCGTGCGTGCCCAAGATCCTGAGAGGAGAATGGAGGAGAAGGGACTGTGGTGTAGCCATCCCCCCGGGGAGTGATTTCTTGCTTTCTATCTCTCTGTCTCTCCCTGCCTTTCTGGTGAGCACACGCGTCCTATTGCAAAAACCTTTCAAAAAACAAAACAAAACACAAATAAAATTAATTAAATGAATAATTCTTTAAAAGAAAAAAAAAAAGGACCAGTAAAGGGTATAATGGTCATATTGCTGGACTCCCACGTAGGTGACTGCAGTTCAAGTCCCAGACCAAGTGGCTTAAAACTCATGCCGGGTACATGTGCCCACGTGCTCAAAATTCTGAGGGGAGAATGGAAGAGAAGGGACTGCAGTGTGACCATCTCCTTTGGGGAGGGAGGGGAGTGATTTTTCACTTTTCTGTCTCTCTCTCTCTCTCTGGCAAGCACATGCACTCTATAGCAAAAATCTCTTTTAAAAAAATGAGAAAAATGATTCTTATTTCAGATAAATGGCCCAATTTAAAAATTTCCCCTAAGGAATTCATTCTTTCATTAAAAAACATTTTAAAATGATATACCATACATACGCAAAATCACAATAAACAAGATACACAATAGTTCCTACATTATGGGGCTCAAATTTTGGCAGCCATTTCTATTCACGTAGAGAGAGCTATTAAGCATTCCTCATCTAGTACTACTCAAGTTTAAGATATCAAAATTATAATAGTTTGTCCCTCTTCCTTTGACCATTTTTCTTTCTTTCTTTCTTTTTTTTTTTTGTTTTTGCTATAGGGTGCCTGTGCTTGCCAGAGAGAGAAAGACAGAGAGAGAGAGAGAAAGCGAGAACGCCCTACTCCTTGGGGGGGATGGACATTGTGCGATCCCTTCTCCTTCAGTCTCCTCTCGGGATTTTGAGTACACGTGCACATGCACCCAGCGTGATTCTCAAGCTGCTGGGTCCAGGATTCCAGGTGCTAAGCTGGCCACATGGGACCTAGTGCCTTAACCTTCACACTACCTGCAGACCCTCCTCTGACCCTTTTTAAAATCTTTAAAAAGTTCCACCTTACTCTTCCTTTCTGGGTCACAGCCCTTAATACTTTTTCATAGACACAACTAGTAGTAAAGCATCTGCCACATGAAAAGAGTAAGAAATGAGAATATGATATAGGTGTAGAGTTTTGTAGTCACACCTCTGTTATTTGTAATGATATTAGACGATACCTATACCAAGGATGATGTATGTATTGTCTTTGACGTGTGTTAGGTACTTTGTACTTCCTATGCTAATTAACTTGTACCATAACTCTGTTGGCTATATTGTGTAGATGAGTCAAATGAATTTCAAAGAGCACAATAACTTGCTCAAGATCATGTGATTCATAACAGGGCGGTCTGAATTTGAAGGGAGGGTGGTTTAATGCCAGTGTCCAAACCATTGTGCTTTAGGCTAAGAACAAGGAAAAAAAACAAGTTTTACTGCTGAAAAATTTAAAATATAAATAACAAAAACTGCTACATAATAGAGGTTAGGAAGTTCAGTAAATGCCTTCAAAGGCTCAAATTGCTTCCTAGACTGGAGCAAAGTCGAACAGATGATATTCTTCTATGTGATAAAACAAAGAATCAATCAAAATGAAGTTGAGTTAGTGTTAAAATAACAAAAAGAATTCCAGAAGCACATTTAGGCATAACCCACGCAAGCACTGGTAGGGGAGAAGGCATCTTGGACAAGAGACTCAGAGAAAAACAGGCTCATTTGTTCGTTCATTTAATGATATTTCTGGAACACTCTTGTATCTTCTAAATACTGAACCAGGTACTGAAGATACAGCAGTGAACGAGACCCATGATGGCTCCTCTCCTCAATAAGCTAGTATTTAGCAGGAATTTGTATCCAGAGAGAATTCTAAATGGAGGCTTCGAACGATTTAGTCTGATGCCAGCGTTTGAATTACAGGGCTCCTTTTAGCCTGAACATATGTTGGCCTAGAATTATGACTATAACTGACTTTCTACATAGGTTTTCTTTTTTATAGGCAAATTCACTATTTTTGACAAAATAAGCATTCTGAGTTATAATTACCAACACGAGGAAAAGTAATATACAGTTTGATTTATAAAAAAATGAAATCTAGAACTTTTGAGGTTGATGATCAGATACGGGCCCATGATAAATTTGTTAAGCTAAAGACACCCAGTGGAGCATTGTGAGGGATACTTAGGCAGGCAAGGACCCTCCCCTTTCATTTAAGCATTCCACTATTCCCTTTTAAAAAACCCAACTTAAATTACAAAATAAGCATAGGAGTGTAATATTAGAAATGTTTACTATTTAATCATTTAAAATCATGTATCAGAGATATTTGTATCATCCTATTAACAAAATGGTTGTCAGTGTGGTCAAAATAGATCTTGGAGTTTTATTTCAACAGGTATATTTTGTATAACATGAACTGTGATAAATGAATTTCTCCATGTTATGATTTCCACTAATGACTCAAAACAAGTTAATAATCCTTTTCTGGCTATCAGTACTCAACAGAAACAAATTCTTGAAATCTGACATAAAAGGATGCTGAGTTACTTCCTTCCAAGCCACCAATACAAGTAAATAAAAAAAAGGCATAATTGGAATCATAATCACTCAGGAGGCTTTACAGAAGGATATCTTTATTGATTATTCATTAATGATAAATCTGTAACTTCTAGTTTTAGTGGTATATCATTGAAAAAGGAAACTTATAACATGCAGAACTTTATAAATCATTGAAATAGTAAAGATGTATACCGCAAGGGCATACTAAGTTGAATAAATAATGATAGGTGGGTCAGCAGGTGGCATGATGGTTGAGGCATTGTACTACCACATGGCTGACCGCAGTTCAAGTCCTAGACCTGGCAGCTTGCTTTCTCAGTTTCTGTCTGTCTGTCTATCTCTCTCTGGTGAATGCAAGTGCCCTATAACAAATTATAAAATAATAAAATAAAATAAATTTGTATTAAAAATAGTGATATGCGCCGGGCGCGTGTGCGTGCATGCCCAAGATCCTGAGAGGAGAATGGAGGAGAAGGGATTGCGGTGTGGCCATCCCCCCTGGGGGGTAATTTCTCACTTTCTGTCTCTCTGCCTCTCTCTGTCTGGCAAGCGCACGCGCCCTATAGCAAAAATAGTGATATGAATGTGATTCTATGTATTCCACTGTAGAGTTGATTTTTAAATACAAATACAAAATTATGTAGTATCATATAGTTACTACTTAGTATTCTGTGGACTGAAACACAGACACAAAAATGCATTAAATACTGTTAAGACATGGAGGAGAGAAATAAAAGACATGAGAGGATACAAACAAGACCATTGTTTACTATTTCTTTGGCTTCCTCCCTGTCTGGGTAGTAAAAAGATGTATTCCACTATTTCACTAAAGCTTCTGAACAGCCAAAACTTTACATATTTCCCCTGAAAACCACCTCAAAATCATGACTTACGATTCAGTTCTCTCCAAAATATAGCTTATGGTTTAATATATTTTTCCCTAAATGTTCACAAAGCCGCCAATTTTTCTATATGAGAAAAAAAATTCTTCCTTAAAAAAGCTCTTTACAATGTTATACAATCCATTTTTCTTTAAACCCAACCTCCCAATTCATAACAAATTGCTTCCTTTAAGTGAATCAGAAGTGCTGTTGTAATCTTTTTTATGTAGCATATTTTTGAGCACTTACAAATAAAATAAGAGTGTATTTATAGAGAATGAATAATAAGAGGAAGAATTAGTTCAGGTAAACATGACATTAGAAACAGTAAAAGAATTAGAATTGTATAAATTGCTTTTGAAAACTACTGCTATATCCTACACCATCTGTGTCTACTTTGTTGATCATCAAAAGCTTTATCTCTATTTGGTTTCTCCACCCTGGAATGCAGCCTGAGAATAATTTTGAATAGGAAAGCAAGCAGTGAAAACAAATACAGGGTTACATTCATTACTAGACATTCGAAGGAAGGGATGAAATAGTGGCATAGAACTGATCCCTGCTTGAACAACATTATAATCCCAAATCCCTTGTATATAGTAGGAAGTTGAAGGAGTAAGAGGATCCTATTGAAATAACATTTTCGATGGAAGTACTTCCTATCAAACTGGCATTAACAGAATTTCTAGAGGTTATACATTTTCTAGCTTTCCTCTTACAGAATGTACTTGAGAAACAATCAAATATTATTTGAGATCATCCACCTTCACTATAATTCTTAACTATTATCAACACCCATTTCTGGCTCCTTTCAGAACATCTAGGACACCACAGTATACCTCTAAATAATGCATCTATTTTTTTGACCCCTTGTGTATCTTCTTTTTCGGGGTTGGGGGGAGGATTTTGTTATAGGGCATGTGCAATCACCAGAAAGACAGAGAGAGACAGAGAGACAGAAAGTGAGAAATCACCCACCAAGGGGGGGTGGTGGCCACACTGCAATCCCTCCTCCTCCATTCTCCTCTCGGGATCTTGGGCACGCATGCACATGTGCCCAGCGTGAGTTTAAGCCACCAGGTCAGGGACTCGAACCATGGTCACTACATGGAAGTCCAGCGACACAGCTGTTACACCAATTGCTGGTCCCTGACCCCTCGTGTATCTACATAGCCATGAATGTAAGAAATTTGTTTACATAGCCATGAATTTAAGAAATTTGTTTCAGCCGTTTTGGTTAGATATCCTTTAGAAATGATAAAAAGCATGCACCTTCTCCAGTGTACAAGTACTCACACAGAGTTGCATGTAACATTTCAGAGGATTGACAACTCTTTAAAAACTGGTTTATACCCTCCAGGCCAACAGCACATGCTTAATGTGAAAAGTCAAAGGAAGAATAGATGTGCTGTATTGTGGAAATGAAAACTTAAAAAGCAAGTGATAATACAAATAGGAAAAAGAAAAGAACCTTGACAGTGCTCTACAGCTGCACTGGTAGGAAGAGCACCTCAGTCATCCTGTCCTTGTTGCTGCTTATCTTGTCTCACAACCTAAAAGGCAGGTGGGTCAATGAAAAAAAAAGATGCCTCTGTTGTTAATTTCTCAACGATCTTGCCTTCACCCATGAGAATGACCTATATTCTATTACCTAGCTTTTGAAAACTCAGAGCCCTAGATATGTCCTATAAGGACAGATTCCCAAAGTAAAAATTAGGACATATAGTCTGACACCTCAGAAGTATTTATGGAAACAGTAGTAGTATCTAGAAAAGCCTATGATATCAGGGAGTGCCCCTTCTCTGATGGGACTCCTCATCTCATCTAGAACTTCTAATTAACCCATAACTGCTCTGAAATTATGCACACTAAAGGTTGCTATGTATTGAAATACATAAAAAGTAGGATAGATGGATGGATTCAAATGTGGTGTACTTTGGGACCAGCAGATGGCATAATGGTTATGTCACCAGACTCCCAAATAGTTGACCACAGTTTGAGTCCTAGACCTGGCAGCTTAAAACTCGGCATGTGTGCATGTGTGCCCAAGATCCCAAGAGGAGAATGGAGAAGAAGATATTACAGCATGGCCATTCCCCTTGGAGGGTGATTTCTCACTTTCCGTTTCTCTGGTGAATGCACATGCCCTACAGCAAAAATTAAAAAGTGATGTATTTTACATATGTAATAAAGCACATATACTAAAATATTCATGGTAGATTCTAGGTATACAGATATTCACTGTGAATTTCTAACTTTTCAAGATATTTAAAATGTTTTCTATGGGCTGGCTTCATAGCAGAGTGGTAAAATTCTGCTCGAGAGAAGCCAGATCCTACATGGTGACTGCAGCTGAGTCCCTGGCCTGGTCTGCCTGAAACACTCCATGCACACAGGCACACACACACAAGTGCTCAGGACACAGACGGCTAGAGGACTGAAGGAAGGGGACTGCAGCACGATCAGACCCTGTGGAGAGTGCTCCTGTCCCTCTCTCTCCCTTCTCTCTCCTTTGGGCATGTATGTGCTCTGTTGTGAATTAAGGAAAGATTTCTAAAATGTTTTATAGTAAAAATTTGGGCAAGAGTACAACGAAGGAGCGAAATATCACAAAAGAAATACTTCAAATTGTTAACAATGATTATAGCTTAGTGGTAGAATTATGGATGACGTTAATTATTTTTTTATTTCCAGATTTATTCATTTATTTCCTGATTTGCCTGTATTCTTCCCCTTTTTCCTACAGGGCTTTTTAGGTAATGAAATAACATTTTTTATTCAAGGTTTACAAATCAGACTGCCATAAATTGGACTACTGAGCAAAGGGGTTTTGTTGAGGACTGATGAAGAAATGAGCTTTGCTAAGCTAGTTTGGGTCTGTATCATTCCAGATGTTGAACTTTCTCTTTGAGGGTAACTAGTAGTATTTGGGGTGGAAGAGCAGTGGAGAGGCAAGAAAAATGTCACAACAGAAGTGGAATTTTTAAAGAATTAATTCTGGAAATAAAAAAAGAAATGTACTATGTATTAGGATTCAGGAAGAGGTACATTGAGGTTGATGAAAAAACTCAGTAGTCCTATGCAAAATTGTCAGTTACACAAGTAAAATTATTCTCATACACCACTGCCATAAAAGCTTTTCCTATCTCTAACATGATAACCCAAGAATATACCAGGGAATGAGACATTACTCCACTTTATCTTATCCTACTCCTTGGAAAGATTTTGGGAAAGAGGGGAAGACATCTTTAGGGCAGTTTGATTTTTCTAGTATATGTGAACAAGAATATAGTAGGTCCTTGAAAATATCTTCAATCGTGGACACACACATGCACAACCATGATTGCTTTATTCAAGCCTTTAAAAACACACACGCACAGTGGAAATACAATAATAGAAGCATTCTAGTAGAGTGTCTGAGTTCCTACTACTTTCTGGTTAAACAAATACAGTGAACTTAATTTCTTCCAAGAGAAAAAAAAATCACAGAGAAGTATTATCAGAAAATAATACATGTAATATTTGCATTCTAGTAATGATTTTTTTTGGAGAGATTTTTGTTATAGGGTGCGTGCGCTTGCCACAAAGACAGAGACAGAGAAACAGAAAGCGAGAGACCGCCCCCACCGCAGGGGGGCTGGCCATGCTGCAGTCCCTTCTCTTCCATTCTCCCCTAGGGGTCTTGGGCACACGTGCCTGGTGTGAGTTTAAGACACTGGTCTGGGCCTCGAACCCCAGTCGACTCCATGGGAGTCCAGTGACATATCCATTATGCTAACTGCTGGTCCCGATTCTAGTAATGATTTTGACCAAATAATAATTGCATTTAAGAGACTCAACAGGCAAAACGTTTGTATTGTTAAAATGTCAAACCACCATTAAGAGAGTGATTACTTGTTATGCTTTTAGCAGTAGACTCTGAGTATATGTAACTATAAGACCAATTTCTTACCACCAATATAAATGAAGTGCAAGTACAGGAGAGCATCCTTAAAACATGAGGAAATAATGCAGTTTTACTGAATACAATGTCCCAACCATAGCAGTCATGTATCTGACTGTGGTAATTGGCTGATAAGCAACAAAATGGCAAAAGTAAATAGTATTTGTATTCTAAATTCATATACTGTCTCAGTACAGGTGAAATGCATAATAAGTTGTAAATAGAACAACATAAATGGATGGAGCCCATTTTCCTCATATCATCTAAGAGCAACAATAGATGATACCATCTATTGCTTATGAATGAGAATTTGGACAGAGCAATCAGAAGCAATAAGATAAAGATGACAAATTACATTTGACAGACTATGATTTTTCCCTATTTTTCTCAATACAGGCATCAAAGACAGCAGCATGTGATCCCTGCAGCTGCACAGAGGCAAATGGAATTTGGTACCGTCATTTGAGTCTATTTTCCTTTGTTCTTGGCAATAGGTAGAAACTAGAATGTAAATGGACGCATTCAGTACCTCTTCAAGAGCCTCTGAAAGGATCAAATCAGAAGAAAACACTCACACCCATCTACCGAGACATGAAGAAAGCAGATGCCCCGAGGAGGTCTATGCTCCTGACCTACCTCAGCGAGTCATTCTTTCCAGGACCCAGTATGGTGTATTAATTGCATTTATGGTGCCAATGGCTTAGCCTCTTTGTTGTCATTATTCTTGTCAAATGAAATGAATTCTAAATTATTCCCATAAGGGGTACGCACATTTCACCCCCATACATGGGGGGCTTTGGCCAGTAGGACGAATCACAAACAATGTATGTAAACCGAGACCTCAGGGATTCTTGTGTGTTTCTGTCTTCCCTCTTGTACTTTTGCCACTGTCATGAGGACATGCCCAGACTAGACCAATGGTTCCAAGAGAAAGATAAGAAACACGTGGGGGCAGGGCTGTTTCACAACTAAGGTATGCCAACCAAGACCAGCCTACCACAGAGCCTATGAAGTTGATGTGTGATTCCAGAGACGAGCAAATCCACCAAACCAAGCCCAGCCTAGCTCATTTTAACCCTACACATGTGAGAAAAAAATGTTTTTTTTGTTTATGCCACTAAGGTATTGTGATTGTTACACAGTAGCAAAATCTAACTGATAAATAACTTGTGTCTAATTGCCTTAGTTGCATAAGAGGGTGGTAAATTTATGAAACTGGCTTTTGTAAAGGCTATGCAAATCTGTAATATACCAAACACCCCAAACTTCCACTCTATTTCAAAATTATTGACAAAGAATATCTCATCTTTTCATCTGTGTGTACATTGCCCAGCAGTTCTATGGCTTATATTTTACTGATATTTTAAATGTGGTAGAAAGTTAACTTGAGGGAACCAGCAGTTAGCGTAATGGCTATGTCTCTGGACTCCCATGTAGTCGACCGTGGTTCGCGTCTCGGACCCGGTGGCTTAAATCTCACACCGGGCGCGTGTGCGTGCGTGCCCAAGATCCCGAGAGGAGAATGGAGGAGAAGGGATTGCGGCGTGACCAACCCCCCTGGGGGGTGATTTCTCGCTTTCTGTCTCTATGTCTCTCTCTCTCTGTCTGGCGAGCGCACGCGGCCTATAGCAAAACCTCTCCAAAAAAAAAAAGAAAGTTAACTTGCAATGTAGATGTATAGCTAAAGAATTTCTATTTCTTTGCTTTACCTTTGTTAGGGAAGGGCAAGTCAGTACATTTTTGATGGCATCACCTACAGACAATCTTGATGACATTTTTTTAAAAAGAATTGTTTTAGTTTCAAATTTGACCAGAGACAGACAGAGAGAGAAAGAGAGGGAAAGTGAGAAAGCAAGCAGCCAGGTCTAGGACTCAAACTATGGTCAGCCATGTGGTAGTCCAGAGCCTTAACCACCATGCCACCTGCCAGCCCCGTCTTTGATGAAATTTTTTTTAAAAAGCAGATATCTGTAGAGTTTCCATAAAATTATATGCCCTTTTCCAGGGAACAACAATGGTAACAGGAAGTAACAGAATCATAATATAAGAGAAATAAACCAAACTGTGTAATAATGTTACATTTTAATAACTTAATGTAAAATATTTAAAAGCTCTAAATAATGCTGTAGACCTGGTTTTTACTGTTTTGTTTAAAGTTGTCCTTTTGAAATAATCCATGTAATATTTTTCTTACTACATTAAAAATAAAATTCAAGGGGCTAGCAGGTGGCATAGTGGTTAAGGTGCTCAACTCCCATATGGTTAACCATGGTTTGAGTCCTGTACCTGGCAGCTTGAAAATCACACCAGGCATGTGTGTATACCTAAAATCTCAAGAGGAGGAATGGAGAAGGGATTATGGTGTAGCCATTCCCTGTGGGATGACTTCTCCCTTTCTCTCTAGTGACCACATACACCCTACAGCAAAAAAAAAATCTGTTTCTTAAAATAAATATATATTATATATATGTGTGTGTGTGTGTGTGTGTGTGTGTGTGTGTTTATGTATATATGTGTATGTAAATATGTGTGTGTATATATTTTTTCAATTATTGAGCAATTTATTAGAGGATTGACATTCATTTTTCTTGTTCCATTCTTACAAACCATGCTTCAAAATTATCTAACAGAGAGAACAAAATTATCTAGTTTGGGATGACTCACACTGTCACAGAACAAGAGAAACTCTAAATTCAGAGATACTTGTAATTTAATTTTTCTTCTTTTTTAATTTTAATGATCTGAAATGAAAAAGAAGAACAAGATCGGCAGGTGGTGAGGTGGTTAAAGGCTCTGGATTCCCACGTGGTCAACCATAGTTCAAGTCTCAGACCTGGTGGCTTGCTTTCTCATTTTCCCTTTCTCTCTCTCTGTCTCTCCCTGATCAAATAAAAACAAATGGAATTAAATTAATAAATAATTCTTTAAAAACAAAAAGAAAATGATGAACAATGTTAGGAATTTATAGGTCCTACATAATCTATCCTGTACATACCATATGGCTAAATATCTAATAGCAGATTCACTTTTTAAAACATGATCCACTTAGTTTTGTATTAGAAATTGTGTGTTTCTAGAATGTACAACCGAAAATTTGTAGGGGAAAGTGGGCCAGGAAGATATTCATTGGAACATTAATTGGCGTATTTTCTCACTTTCAAAGTTGATTGAGTTTACAGTATCTATTTAACTGAATATGTTATACTTTCAAGGTATTTGTACATTTGCTATTCCTTGGGTAGATGGGATGATATATCAATGTATGATCCTCTCTCTCTTTGTACTTACTCATGAGTTTGTATCATTATTTTAGATGCCCAATCTGCTCCTTTGATTTTTTTTATTTTTTAAATCATACATCTTTTTTATTGTTAAGTCATGAAGAGGTATCAAAATTAAAAGCAAAATTACAGGGTAAGACTTAACAAAACTACTAGGAGCATCAAAAGAAGTGAAATGTGACCAAGCGCAGTGCAGTATGAATTAATGGACATGGGAAGGACAAAGATGGGGAGAACAGTGAGCATATGCTGAAGATACTAGGGAGAGGATCTGGTGAAAATTTTGATCTTAGACAAGCGCCTAGGTAAAGAAATAATGGGTAAGATTTCTAAACTCCACTATGTGCTTAAGAGTCATCCTCTCCTTCCTCAGCCTCTTTTTCATCATCCTTGATCAACTCCAGCTGGTCATCCCCCCCGATCTTCATTATCATCATCATCCAGTAGGTCCCCCTCCTCAGCAGAGTCATCTGCACCCCCCTCAGACTCCATCTTCACATTAGTCTCATCTTTCTTCTGGGAGCTGCTGCTCTGCTCCTCTTCTGATTTATCATTCTTCACCTCTACAGTTTGTTTGCTCTGTTTCTTTTCGATTTTTTCCAGGTTTTCCAGAAGAGAATCCACTTTTTGTTTTATCTGGGTCAACTCCTTCTTAATGGCCTGAATGTCATCTCCTTTCAGCTTTCCAGACTTGGAAGACGATCCTCATTGTCCACTCTTGGAATTGAAGCTTTTGCCCCTTCGTGAAGTGTTCGCAGATACACGCTGGCGTTTCGAGAGCACTACAGCCCGAGCAATAGGAGGTGGCAGAACACGTGCTGGGTAACGGTACATCCTGTCATAATAATCGCGTTGAAAGTCATAGTCCAAATCAAAAGAGGAGCTGAGTAGAGGGGACGGAGAAGGGTGTTCTGGTATTGACCCGTACCTCTCCGCTGCAGATTGTTTCACACCTGCCTTTCCTCGGTTCACTTTTGGCTCTGCAATCATCCTGCCATCGTCTCCTGCCACAGCAGCCCGGGCATTCCTCTCATGAACATACTGAACGAAGGCAAAGCCCTTATGAACAGAGCAACCCACAATTTTGCCATGCCATACTTTGAGAAGATTGCTTCCACATCAGACTTCTTGACCACAAGAGTGTTGAGATTCCCAGTGAATACATGGGAATTCATGAAGCGAGGATCTGTCTTGTTGGTAACATGGCTGGCCATTGCGATTGATGGTAAGATTCTTCACAAAGCCAAAAAGCAAGAGGGTGAGGGAAGAGAGATCCGATTCTGAATCTCTCGCTCCCAAGTTCTAGGGACAGAAACCGACTACAGCTGGAGGTAGGAAATGCAGACACAAC
>NW_006159500.1:253106-264971 GCF_000334495.1 Tupaia belangeri chinensis | reverse complement strand
AAGAGCGTCACGTTTAAAAACCTGTCTTCTGCTTGTTACTTGAGAGAGTACAATTTTTTTTGAAATTCTGGGAACAGGATTAGAGTAAAAGTGAATCATGCTTTAAAAATTTGTTCAATTAAGTTAAAAATTATATCTTTAAAAATTTGCTCTTTTACTATTTGCTGTAATTTTAAATTATTTTTTCTATGAAGACAAATGCAATTAGTTTTATTTTTGTAGATATACTTCTAATTAGGATAATTTGTATCTTTTTAGGAAAAAAAATCTGACTTGTTAAACAAGTGGTATTATAAAATTTATACCTGTTTTCCCCAGTATCAACAATATATTTCTACTTAGTTTGCTAAAAAATTATTAGTCTTTCCTGTCTCAGTAAAATTTCCGGCTAATACAAAACTTCAAAGTATGCATTTTAAGAAAGACATTGGTAATTGATTAAGGATAGTGTAATCTTTTTTTATTTTATTTTATTTTATTTTTGAGAGAGAGATCTTTGCTATAGGGCATGTGTGTTCACCAGAAAGACAGAGACAGAGAGACAGAAAATGAGAAATCCCTCCCCAGGGTGGATGGCTGCAGTTCAGTCCCTTCTCTTCTATTCTCCTTTTGGGATTTTGGGCATGCACACTCGTGTGCCCAGCATGAGGTTAAGCTACCAGGTCTGGGACTCGAACTTGTGGTTGACTACATGGGAGTCTAGTGACATAGCCATTATGCCAACTTCTGGTCCCCTAGCTAGTAAACCTTTAAATGAATGTTCATGATGGACAAAGGATGATTCATGTAGAAAGTTGTCTTTAGATTATATATTAGACAGTTAATATCTATTTAGTCAGTAATTTAAATATTGAGGATAAAATAAACATAGCATTGTGCTGTTCAAGAATGTTTCACATGGCTTAAAAATGGCAGGTACTTAGATCAAAGATCACATTTCTTTTGGGGAAAAAAAACAATAAGAAGGAGGGAGAAATCTACACTATGCTACTCAAAGTGAGTAAGAAATGAGAAACTATATAAGACGACAAAGGAAAAAGAGAAATAAGTAACTCATTAAAGTATCTATTGCATGTGCATAGGGTTATTTATATATCAAAAATAGGAAATCCAGGTAGCACAAATGCCGAGAATCCAGGAAACAGAAAACTAATTTGGACAATGTATGCAAAGAGAGATTCAGCTTAGCTGTTCTAATGAATCAATATCTAAAGATCAAAGGGCCTCAGAAAGCATTAGCTTTTTGCAAGTATTATTTTTTGAAGACAGGAGAATGCTTTTTCCCCAATGAAATAATATGTGGAATGATAACCTCTATAACAGAAACAAGTAGAGCTTCTGTGTTTCAGTTGAAGAGGAAACTTTTCTTGAGCCATCTTTCCATTTCAGAATCCCTGACAACAAAATATTTCTGATCAAAGTTTGAAAAAGACTGAGCTTGAGTATAGGGATGCCTGGCAGTTGGTTAGGAGTAGGTAAAACAGTGATCTCTTTTTGAAGATCCATGAAAGCAGCTTCTTAGTTCTCTAAGATGTATACTTTCTGAGCAACAGATTCATTTTTATTTAATAGGCACTGCCAATCAGTAAAACTAAAATAACCTCCAATTTTTTTCCTTCTACTTGGTGATATTAGCTAGAAATTTGCAGCCCATTCTTGGTAAGAGTATATGGCAACGTAACATTTATCTTGAGCGCTGGCTTTATTTTAGGGTTTATTGCACCGTCTTTGTTATTGCTTCTCTTCATCTTTACCATAATTTGAGTTATGTTGTTACAATATAGCTTGATACCTTTGTAAATTCCGAACACCTTATTTAGAATAAAATAGGACATCAATAAAATGAATGGCATTCTAATCTTGTTTTCTAAATAGTAACAGTGAAGGTTACTGAAGCTGTTTCAGAGTTTTAGGACTAACACTCAAAATATTTAATCATAATATTATCTTCCTTCATCTACAAAATAATAGTACTTAAAAAAAATCAGTGTAGACACTTCATTGTGATTGCCTCATGTAAATAAAACTACAGGTATGTATGTGAGACAACTGTTCAGTTTTAGGTATGCAACCTGCCTCCCTAGGAAAGAACCAAAGCAACTCACTTCTAAGAAATTATGCTCACAAGTCTGGCTCAGAATTTTGGCATCATTGAATGTGGATATCCATAAATTAAGTAAGCCAGACTAGACATGCTGCCTAATTGTTTAAACAAAGTATATGTAATTATGTTCTTTATCTGATAAAATGAGTATCCTAGAGTTATTAAAAAGTTTACAGAAGAGGTATAATAAGAGCAAGCAAAAGCAGCACACCATGCTAATTGCAACATTTCTTCAAAAGTTTGTTAGTCACATCATAATTATGATATTTGAAACCTGGGCAGAATATTATTCTCAAGCACAGATCCAGGAAACAGAGAGTAAGACAATGATGCTGCTTGGTTTGGATACTGCTTAACAGAAAGTTGGGCTATTAAGCAACATTAGCAAAATTCGATAAGTGGCATACTTCATCACATCAGGATTTGAAGACAAAAAAGGAAGGTGGTCTTCCCATGCGGAAATTTTTTAACTTGATTGTGAGGGCTCTACACACAAAAATAGCAATCATAACATAGTACATTTTTCACAGCTCAAATAGGAAGTAAGCTATACATTCAGGTAAATCTCTTCTTGCTAACAGATCTGAGAGGTTACATGCAATAAACAGCTTCAAACGTGTTGACCGAATAGGAAGAACTTGAGAGTCAGGTGGCAATTTCACATAAAATTTCCTAAGAGCATAGGAACCACCCATCTTGCCTAGAGCAGAGGGCTCAATTGGAGAAATAGGAACAAAATAAGTTGAAATAAATAAAAGAAAGATTAGTGGGGTGAGATCATAAAAGGCTTTCATGTCTGCCAGGATAGGAAGCACCTTGCCTATCCTTTACTGACATAAGGGATTCTGATTTGTATATTCTATAGCATAATCTTGAAAATACAGTCTAAAATTAGAAAAGAAGATTAAGTGGGAACTCATTTCGTCACTGTTCAATAATAAACAGTACAGCAATCCTCAACTTGCAAGGCTCTTCTGTAATCAGAATTGGGTTAAATCTTAGCTTTGCCTCTTGGCCTGGGACAAGATTCTTAACTTTTATGTGCTTTTTATACATAATCTTTAAAACAGGGATTTTTTAAAAAAAATTTAAATTTTTATTATCATTTTAAAATTTGCTATAGGGCACATGTGCTTATAAGAGGCAGAGAGATGGAGGGAAAGTGAGAAAGCAGGCCACCAGGTCTGAGACTCAAACCATGGTGGACCATGCAAGAGTACAACATCTTAACCCCATGCTACCTGCTGGTTCCTAAAATAAGGATATAAATTATACACTAGAGTTGTTTAGAACTAAATCAAATAATGCAGAGAAAGCACCATGCTCTGTACCACTTAAGTTCTCTAAGCGATATATACATACAGACACATCTGTTAGTTTTATGTAAACATAAAACTATACCCATGGACAATTTGCTGCTTATCTCGCTAGCCATGCCAAGCAAAGAGCCTTATATTTTAACTTATCATGAAGTACTATTTCTAATTACTAATCACATGACAGTATTTAAGACCTGGAAAAAAAAAAGTAAAACAATACTTTGATAACTACACTGGTGAGAATAGTACATGTAGGAAATTGGAGTGCTTTTTATGAGAGAGGTCAAAATAAATGAATAAATGATTAAGAAATAAATACAGGATGCTGGACAATGGTACAGCACTAAAATGTGACACTGTACAAGACTGGTCCACAGGGGAAGGTTCTAGATTTGCGTCTGAAGACCTCCCTGAGTGGGCCTGACTCACAGGGGCTCAAGATCTGGGGCTACGTGAGGCTGGCAGTGGGCCATGGTATTAAGAGTCCATTGGGAATACTGTTTCTCTTACTTATGAAAAAAAATTAATGTTTTTTTTTTTCTAATAAATAAATAAATAAAGCCTTTTCAATGACCAAAAGGCCTTTTCAAGGTTAGCTAGACAATCTCTCTATGCCTTATTCGGCAGTGAATTAGGAAGAATGATGTTACAGGCTGAGGCCTAAAAAGGTTATCCAATCTATCTCTCCTCCAGCTGAGACCACAGTGACAAGTGAGACTCATGGAATTCTTCTACCATCAATTTTTAAAACCTCCAGAGAAACTGATTCTTCAGTTTTCCATAGTAACCTTTTCTAAGGTTCAATGGTCTGCTTTGTGGGGAAATCTTTCCCCATTGCCAAGATAAATTCTTTGTATTTATACTACATTTTGATCTTACAGTTTCATTATCAAGTAGCAGGTATGGAAATGTCACGAATTAATTTTTAAAAATTAGGAAAAATTCATTAAATTCCCTTTAGCTTGGATCATTGTTATAAAATCCCATGCCAACTCCCTTAAAGAATAATTTATTTACTCAAAGCCTGAATGAATATGTAGTCAGAGACCCTTTTCATTTTTTTTTCCCCTTAGGTTTTGCCATAGGGTGCAAGTACTCACCAGGGAGATAGAGGGAAAATGAGAAATCACCCTTGAAGGGAGTGGCCACGCTGCAATTCCTTTTCCTCTCAGGATTTTGGACACACAGACACACTGCTTGATTTTCAAGTCACCAGGTCTGGGACTCAAACTGCAGTTGGCTATGTGGGAGTCCAGCACATTAACCGTATCATGCGATGTGCTGGCCCATGACAAGATTTTCTTTATTTTTTTATTTTTTTATTTTTAGTTATTTTTGCTATAGGGTGTACACACTTGCCAGAGAGACAGAAAACAAGAAATCACCCCCTGGGAGGTGTGGCCAAGTCACAATCCCTACTCCTCCATTCTCATCTCAGAACTTTGGGCATACTCAGACATGTGTCCAGTGTGAGTTTCAAGCCTCTGGGTCTGGGACTTGAACTCCAGTTGGTCATGTAAGAGTACAAAAGACTGTATTTTCTAAAGATAACTAAAGTATCTTCTATCTCAAATGTTTTTCTAGAACCTTGCTTCTCATCAAGAGGTTAAATCAATTGCAAGCTTGTGAATGGTAGATGAAATGCAGTGCGATTTCCAAGAGAATGTCTGAGAATGTGATTCAGCTTCCACCATGCTGGCAAGGGACTTGACCCAGCATGTAAGTAGTCTGATGCCCAACATGCTGTGGGAAGCTCAAACTAACCCAGGGTGGTGAGACCACTTGGAGAAATCCTGAGACTACATGCAGACAGAGAGATGCCCAACCAGTCCACCCTGCTCTGGGCTTCTCTTGTCGCTATGTAACTACAACTTCACAAGCGACCTCCAGTCTGAATTGTCCAGGAAGGCCCTTCTCAACATCTTGACTCACAGTAACCATGAGAATCATAAAATGATTATTGTTTTTAATTTCTGCGTTTTGGAGTGATTCTGTGTGTGCACGTGGGCATGCACAGGAATAGCATCTAGAACTCTCTCTTTACTAGAACCTAGAGATATAGGTCTAGGACTTAAAAAGGACAAAATTTTTAAAAAATGCACTTTATGGACCAGCATATAGCTTCGTGGTTGGGACAGCAGGATTCCACATGGCCAACTGAGTAGTTTGGTCCTAGATCTGGTGGCTTGGGAGACACTTGGGTATGTATGTGTGCTGCCCAAGTACCTACCAGTATGAGGAGACAGAGATAAAAGGGTTATGGTGTGACCATGCCTTTTGTGTGTGGGGTGTGTGTGTGTGTGTGTGTGTGTGTGTTATTTCCAGCTTTCGATCTCTCTTTCTCTCTCTGGCAAGTGCACGTGCCCTCTGGCATTTTTATAAAATGCACTTTATGTATGATAACACATCTGAAGGTGTTTTTAGATCTGCAAAGCACTGCACAAATACAAATTAGTTGGGCTTAATGAAATGATGAATTCCACAATATAAATGTGGAGGCTCTTCCCAAAAGGAACTTTCCTTATCCTTCAAGATACGCCTCCTTTGGCCCAGCCTTAGTAGTGCACAGATAGCAACACTATCTGGGAGACAGGAAACTGCATGGGAGTCTGGAGTTTGGTTCCCTGGCCAATCTGAACATGCCAGGTATGGTGACACACACCTGTAATCCTAGCAACTGGGAGGCTGGAGCAGGAGGATCATAACCTAGCAAGACCCTATCAAAAATATGTATCTCTGCCTCTCTTGCTCTCCCTCTCTCATAAAGAGGGGGAGAGGAATTCAATGAAACATACCTCTTTTGGATATCTTTCCTAGTACTATCAGGAAGGGTTATCTCCTCTTTTGTGCCTGCATTACGTCATGAACTACTACTTCAGTTAGAGATAAAATTTATTTTTGCACGCCTGTCTCCCCTACTAGACTCCAACCTCCTTGAAGACAGGTCTATGTACTATTTGTCTTCTTGTTGCTAGGTTCTCACCTATGACTGCAGGATAGTTGGTACTAATATGCATTTATTGAATGAAGAAATGAACCAACAAATGAACAAACAGCTATTTTCTATCAGGTGTCTGAAGGCATGATTATACACCAAAAGACTTTTTAAGCATAAGTGAGCAATTTGAGTTTCAAACTGTAAATTGAGCAATAGAAAGGAAATCTGCTTTCCCATTTTTGATCTCTTTACTGAACAGTTACATCCCAAAGAACCATTTCTGGCAAGTCTTACTTTTTCACTATTCAATTGCTTTTCCTTCTATATGAAAAGTCTCTGAAACTCTGAAACCCCTATCTTCCTCTTTGATCACACAGCCCTCCCTATTTTGTCTACCTTTTTGTGTAGAAATGTTGATTTTCTATTAATTGAAAGAAAATGGTCATTTTTGTTTGTTTTTCTTTAGAGAGAGATTTTTGCTATAGGGTATGTGTGTTCGCCAGAGAGAGTGAGCTAGACACAGAGACAGCAATCACCCCTGGGGGAAGGTCACGCTGCAATCCCCTCTCCTCTTGGGATTTTGGGCACACACACACACACATGCCTGATGTGAGTTTTAAGTCAGTCCAGGTCCAGGACTCAAACTCGGTCGACTATGTGGGAGTCCAGTGATGTAACCATTATACCACCTGCTGGTTTCAATAGTAGTCTTTATCTTGAAATCTTGAAAAAAAGAAATGCCAAAATTCAATTTTCTTTTAAATAACTTAAAACACAAACATGCTTGAACACGAGTAGGAAAAAACAGTAAAGATGTGTTTTCCTTTAAAAAAAAATTTTTTTTTTACTTTTTTTTATTTTTTGGGGGGGAGGTTTTGGCTATAGGACGCATGTGCTCGCCAGAAAGACAGAGGAAGACAGAAAGCGAGAAATCACCCCCCAGGGGGGATGGCCACACCACAATCCCTTCTCCTCCATTCTCCTCTCGAGATCTTGGGCACGCATGCACACACGCCTGGCATTAGTTTAAGCCACCAGGTCCGGGATTCGAACTGTGGTTGACCACATGGGAGTCCAGCGACATAACCATTACGCCAACTGCTGCTCCTCCCACTTTTTTTCTGTTTTTTCGGAGACCATGTGTACTCTGACAGAGAGGGACAGAGAAGAAAGAGCGAAAATGAGAAAGTAACCCCATGGAGAATGCCATACTAGAATGTTTTTCCCCTCTAGTCCTCTCTTCTTTTTGGATTTTGGGCATGTACGCAACACACATCTGGTATATTTATCAAGCCACCAGATCCTGGACTCAAACTGCACAGCTGGCCATGTGGGATCCAGCTGCCTTAACCACAACACCTCAGCCTGGCCCGAGATGTGCTTTTTAACAGGTCAAAAAATCTACTGATACCTTCTTTAGGCATGAATTTCTTTATGAATGAGTCAAATTGTCTCCTATGGCAATTTTGTAAAGGGAAAATACTATTCATCCTATCAAATTTCTCTTATTTCAATAGCAGCCAATTCCTCATTTAATATCTTTATTAAAATCAATTTGCATTTAATTTTTAAAAATTTGTACTTTTTTTTTTGAGAGGTTTTTACTATAGAGCGTGTGCCAGACAGACAGAGACAGAGAGACAGAAAGCGAGAAATCACCCCCCAGGGGGGATGGTCACGCCGCAATCCCTTCTCCTCCATTCTCTTCTCGGGATCTTGGGCATGCACGCACATGCGCCCAGCATGAGTTTTAAGCCACCGGGTCCGAGATGCGAACCGTGATTGACTACGTGGGAGTCCAGCGACATAGCCATTATGCTAACGGCTGGTTTCAAAAAAATTTGTACTTATTTTATTCTTATCTCATTCTTGTTTTTATTGGCATTTTCTAGGAATTAAAGTTAGTGTTACTTGCAAATTCTCTTATTAATCTAATCTATTTTACAGAATATGAATGAACATATTCAAATATTAAAATTATAGTATTGATTTCTTCCTTACCTACTGGTCCCACCTCTGAGTTTTGATTAATTTGATATTTTTATTTATTGTGGTTTGTATGAAACTGGGAATTTTGCATATGAATTTAATTCTATGAACTAAAGAGAAAAATTTCTCCCATTTATGAATTTGTGCTTAATAGGTAACATTTCTTATTTGAAGTGTCTTTTGGTATTAATATCACAGTCTGCTGAAAGGAAGAGAATGTTCCTGCTTTTATTTTTAAACCTTAGCAATGATTTGGTTTCAAAACTTAAAAGCAATCTAGTAATATAGGCATGGTGCTTCTAGAAAGGAATAACAATAATAACAGCAGCTTTGTTTTATTGAGAATTTACAATGTGTTAATTAGTTTCCAGGTACTTTTCAGACTGATAACTAGAACTAATATAGCTGACCACATACCAGGACCTTTGTGGTATTTAACATACATTAACATAGTTTATCCTCACTATAACTCAGGAGCAAGGTATTTATATTGTCCTCATTTTACCCAAGAGGAAAAATAAGGCACACCATCAACCAACTTGTACAAGCAGTTCAGCCAAGATTAAAACTCAGACTCCAAAAAAGGGGGGCGGGGGGGAAACAAAACAAAACAAAACAAAAAAACAACTCAGACTCCAGAACCTTGATTTTATGCTCCTTTTCTTCTCATGCATATCATATAACAATCCTATTAGTTATTTCAGTCCCATTTTACATGTTAGTAAAATAAGACTCAACTAGAATAAAGAAACTTCAAAAGTTCCCATTGCTACGGGGTACGAGTTTGATTGCAAAGGCTGTGTACTCCCTAGAGTATCAATGAAAAGGTTCAATGAGAGGGAGGTGAGAGGAAGCCAATTCCCTCCAGCTCTTCAACATGGGGCAGGCTTCCCATTTCTAACTTTCCACTCCCTGTTCACACCACCGTTGCTCCAAATCTATGAATTGCAGTCTCTACACATAAAGGTGGGCAATGTGTGTGTTTTCTATTAATTGAAATGTAGCTGAGTTTGATTTAAAGAAGTTTTGTTTCCAGTGGATCTGGTATTTCATGTCTTAAACAATATTCTGCCTTCTAAGTCCTATACTCGGTAGTTAATCATAATGAATTGAAACAGCTGTAATAAGAACAAGTTGTCCATTTAATTAATGGTATCGCCTCCTGTCTATCCTAGTTTATTTATTAACGACCACTTCCTATTTTCCTTATGTCAAGAAGCAGATACCAGCACACTAAGATACCTAGAAAATTATTTACTTGGTATTCTAGGCTTTATTATTAGTAGTAGTAATATAGTAGTAGTAGTTTTGTTTTATTCCCCCTGTCCTCTTTTATTAGTGGATAGCGCTGCTGTTTAAAATAACTTTCAATGGCTTTCAGTAACCTGTTGAATAGAAAGAAAAACACTTTTTTGCCAGGAATAATTCCTATAGCTTCCAAGTTCGTATTTTATTTCCAACATTTCCTCCAAATACCATCTGGGCTCAGCTAGCCTGTAGAAACCAGCCATCATCCCAACCCTGTCATATAACAATCAGATCTGTCGAAACAATTTTAAAGACTATAAGCCTCACTCTGTCATAGTTAAATGATCCCTTTTACCCACTGCTAAAAATATTACATGCCTCCTGACTCTGTTTAATTGTTCTTGAAGAGCAATTTTGTAGACTGTCATTGTCACTTAAAGTTTGTGAAGAGCCAGCTCTCAAGCAGAAACTGAAAAGATGAAGCTCAAGCGATTAGCATACAACCCCAAAGAGGAGTAATACTAATGGAGTCAAAAGCACATACTGCCTTATCTTCATATCCTGCCATGAGACTTGAACTCTAAGCTCCCCTTCTCTAAGCTCCACCCTTCCTGTGAATCTTCTTCCAGGATAGAATATCAACATCTTAGCTGTTCAGTTATAAGAGCTTACAGACCTTGAGGTTAATTTCTGCCTGGATCATGCACTATGGCTTCACTCAGTTGAAAATTTGATGCCAAAGAATGTTTAATGAGTTCCAAAGAGGCAATCACCAGCACAGAAGTGAATTTAAATTTCACACTAATGCCAGCTAGTGCTTCATGGGCAGAACTGCAGCCAACCAACCCACATTTTATAGCTGTCTCTTCATCATTTGCATTTGGATTTTCTTCTATGCCTCCGACACCTCAATTTGTTTTTAAAGCACATTGTTCCAAAGTACAGGTTTTAATGTTCTACATGCATATTAAATTTTTATTTAGTCTCAGAGTTTTCTAGTATTTTACAAAGTACATTAATTCTCTTCCCCTCTGAACCCCAATTCCTTCCACTTTCACTAGGGAATAAAAGAGAAAATAAAATTGTATAAATATAATCTGGCAAGGAACAGATTTTCTTTTCTGATTACAATAAAAAGACAAAATAGAAACCAAATATCACGTGTTTTATTTTGCCACTGTTGATCATTAAGATTTAAGAACTAATCAACTTCTAAGACCTCCCAATTGTCAAAAGGTGAGTCCAAATGATAGATTGGAGGGAATATACCAACTACACATAAGCCTCATACCCAGCTTTGTCCGTACCAGGTTGATGATAATGTTCACTGTGCTTAAAGTAGGCAGCTTTCTTAATTTTCAAAAGAATTGTCATGACTTATGTAATTGGTAAAGTGGTAACAATGCAAATTAGCAACCTGTATAATCCTGACTTGGTGCTATTGATTTCTCTTGAGAAGAAAAAAATTATGAGATTTTAATATAGCAACCTGTAAGACATGAGCTGAACCTAAAAACAGTACCATTTACCACCAGAGATCTTTAGTTTGGACTTAAAGCAGTAGAAGGGTCATGCAGGAAATTAATCATTTGAATCATTTATTCATGCTTATTCATTAACCCAGTAAATATTTATTGTGTGCTATTGTGCACCAGACATTATGGAAATTGAAAGGAGTGATAAAAACTCTTAGAAATAGTCCATAAACAAGGAGTTAGCAATGGCAAGGATAGAGGACAACACTAGAAAAAGACAGAAAAAGACAAAAAAAATAAAAAAAAAAAAGCACCTCTCAAATAAAGGACAGTTTATGAAGGGACATCTAGTATTTTTGCGCTCATAAAATATGCTAACACAGGTCCTTAGGAAGTTTGGGAATCAGGGAAGCAATCCCAGGGACAATCTAAGGAACTACTCGACCTGGCGTGTCTCTGCCCATCCTTGGCTTGGTCTGCTCTAGCCATAGCTGCATTTGCTTGGACACAGAGCTAGCGTGTGTGTCACTGGAAGCTGACAGAGCCCAGGTTCCTGCCAAAGGCTTTTGGTAACATGAGACGGGTAGAAAGGGAGTTGACTTTTGTCCCTTTGACTGTACATTTTTAGGTAAAGAGCTTGGAAAGTCCATTTTATTGCATGCCCCTATATGGCTAATGCACTGACACACTTTGAGTTCCATGGAACTATATTTGCTCAACATCACTGGTTTCTCCAAAATGCACTCATTTGAGACTGAAAATAACCCCCTCAGAGTTATAATTTTTTTTTTT
>NW_006159500.1:237319-252880 GCF_000334495.1 Tupaia belangeri chinensis | reverse complement strand
TTGGAGAGGTTTTTGCTATAGGGCGCGTGCGCTCGCCAGACAGACAGAGAGACAGAGAGATAGAAAGCGAGAAATCACCCCCAAGGGGGATGGTCACGCTGCAATCTCTTCTCCTCCATTCTCCTCTCGGGATCTTGGGCACGCACGCACACATGCCTGGCATGAGTTTTAAGCCACCGGGTCCGGGACGCGAACCACGGTCGACTACGTGGGAGTCCAGTGACATAGCCATTACGCTAACTGCTGGTTCCCCAGAGTTATAATTTTTAAAACATGAACTTTGAACAAGCTTCAAGAAACAGACTATATTAATTACCAGTTTTCTCTTGTGTGAGCCCAAGTACTGATCACTTTGAAAATACTTTAACCTTGAGAATTTTAAAGGTAAAAAAATAAGAAAAAAGTACCTCCTGAGAACAAGTATGAAATCTTCCCTTAAGGTCTTAGTGATGAATATTGAACTTTCAAATTATGAAAATTTTAAATATAAGGGAGTCGGCTTTTCTTTTCCCTTTCTATTCTTTTTCCCCTTTTGGTAACATATGTAAGGTAAATGACTGTAAAAGAATCTTTAAAACAAATATCATCTAGTGAGAGATGTTTTCTCTGGAATTGTAGAAAGAAGGGTAAGACCTTCATAAAATTTGCTTTATGCCTTATGATTTTTTTGCAGCCTCATTTTGTCATCTATATTGATCCTGTCTAATATATACAGTCGTTGTTCAGTGGCAAAAACATGCAGTAAAGAGAAGCAAAACAACCTAATGATAGTAAATGTACTTACATTAGTTAATATGAATCTTATGTTCTTTGTGTCTTAAATTATATTTTCCTTAAATTATGAACTATTCCAGATAACTGGCCATGACATTTGTTTGTAAATAACTATTTGCAAAATGCAAATACTTTGAAAGGAAATTACTCTGAAGTGAAAAAGCCAATGATAGGGCTTAGTATAGGCTCAGAATAGGAAATCAAATATATCAAATACATATTTTCCTCATTGGATATTTTCAGTCCGTTGAGTTTAAAACATAATTGGATTTTCCTCCCAAATAATCAAGCTCAAAATCAAAATCCTTTTTCACAAGGGTTTTGCATAATTTAAAATCTTTTTCCAATATTTCATTAGAAAGTATTGCTATAAGCATATTCACGCTGCTACTATTCAACACATATTTATCAAGCATTTACTATGTACATAGAACTAGGTCCTCCTGAGACTGTAAAGAAGAGTTCGCTGTGAAACTTGTTCTTGAGGAGCAATTGTAGGAGAGATAAGACATGCACATAAATAGCCAAAATACAAGCAATAACACATTTTCTCGGCGATATGAAAGCAGTTTCTAGTTAACTGCTACTAACGTTCAGAGGAGGAAGAAATTGACTTCACCTAAGTTCAGGATATCAGGAAAATTTTTTAGAAGCGATGATGGTATCTAAGCCAGGCCCTGGCAAATTGGTGTGATTTAGAGACATGGAGTTTAAGGGAGGGAAATCTAAGTGGAGAGAAAAGAGTTCAGGCGATGGAGGCAGGGCAGTATTTTATACACTGGTAATATTCCAGAGCGCATAACAGGCACCAACCTTTGTTTTCATGGAGCTTATGTTCTGGGGAGGAAACAGAATAAATGGCACTGGTAGGTAAGTTATGTGGTGAATAGGTGGTAATAAGTGCGTAGGGAAATGCGAATCTAGGAAGAGAGATGAGAATGTGGTTCCCACGTGAAATAAGGTAGTCAGGATAGAATATGGCACACACACAAAAGACATTTAAATAAGGCAACAAGAAAGCAAGCCCAAAGATCACACTGGAAAGAGCTGAAGCAGAAGGGGAGCGTTGGTTGATGAAATTGTTGGCAGAGTAAGGAGAGATTGCAGAGGGCCTCAAATGCCAAGCTAGGGAGTTTGGATTTCATTTTATAGACTCTGAGGAGATGTTAACAATTTTTGAGGAAAAATTTAAAAAGATCTGGACTGTGTTTTATGTAGATGATTCTTGTAGATATCTTAAATGAAGGAGAGAAAAGAGGCAGGGAGAGTTTTTTCTACTTCCCCTAATTAATAGTCAAGGAAAATGTGCTCAATATAAACAACTTTTTATTCATTTATTTAATAAAATGCTTCTTAGAAATAGTCCATACACAAGGGGTTGGGAACGGAGGGGATAGAAGAAATGCCAAACGTTGATCTAGTCACACAAGGTAACTTCAGTGAGCAACCCTGGCATATTCCTATCCTCGTGAACCTTGTATTCTAGTAGTGAGAGTCAGACAATACATAATAAACATAGCAGAAGTAAATACATTAGAAAGATATCCTATAATAGAAAGTAATGTTTCTGCTGGAGAAAAGATACAGTAGGCTAAAGAGACCATAGGCATGGGTGGAGTGGGTCTCGAGGCTGGAGGACAGGTGTAGTAATAAATTTTGGCTCTTACCAAAGATAATATTCACACTCCTAAAAAGGTCATAAAAATTTCTATGCTGACATGGGACAGATATAATAAAAAACAATAACTCGCTTACATTTAACAACACATCGGTGTAATCCAATGGATAAAGAAATGAAAGTATCTCTAAATCTCATGTCTCCTCTGTACAAATAATGATATATGTTGCTCATAAGTTAGAAAGAAATTTTAAGAGAAAACAATGTTAAAGATTAGTCTCTCCAGACAGAACCCAGACAAATCTAACCCATGGGAGAAATACATTGAACTTTAAATAATAGAGAAAAGGAATGTGCTTCCAGAGTTCTTGATTCCCATAAGAAATAAAATGACTTGTTCTCTGATAAATAACAGGTAAGCACAGAGCTTTATAAAATTTTTCTGAAAATTAATTATTACATCAACTTCAATTTCAAAGTATCACTGTTATTCCTGTGATAAATTATTTCCCCTAAAGCATTGCCTAAAAATTTTTCAGTGGTATTTTCCAGCAAAATACACATGGACCATATCAGTATACAAATTGTATTGATCTCCATCACTGATACTCTATTATCCTAAAAATTAGACCTGGAAATGGACACTTTCTTCTAATTGTATTGTTTGGTATAAGCCTTTTGATTCCTACCCAGCAACAGGAAGGCAAAAATCCAGCAAGCCTCATATTGAATGACCTACTTGGCCCTCTCAAATTTCCAAATTTATATAATTTTATTCATTAAGTACTACAACTTGAGTACCTACTGTATGCAGTATGAGTGTTACTATAATACAAGGTAGTGCTATCACACACACATAAAAATCACCCAGATTAGCACACTAAGTAAGATTTTCCAACAATAAAAATTCTGCTTTCGATCCGTAATTCCTACCAGTACAATCTCCAGGAGATAACAATGATAAACTCTGGACAGACTATAATAAACAATTGTCTGAAAGCACTGGGAAATACTCAAAGTAGGCAGAAACTGGAAAAAGAGAATGGTACTAGTTTAGATTCCCAGTATTTTCATTGCATTTTGCCACAGGGTAGACACACGCGCATAGTGCAGAGTGGCTAGGAGTTCTATAGTTTTGTGGCTAGGACAGTCAGAGGTCAGATTTACAGTCTGCTACAGATGCCAGAATGTGAAAAAGGAAATTCTATGTCATTACCCTTCAATCAAAGCTTACAGGTACACACTTAGTGAACAAAGTTGGATTTATGGAGTCACAAAAATGGAGAAAACACACCATGGGGAAGCCTGGTGAATTTCATATATTCTAGAATTTAGGCTTGTGTTTTGTTCTTTTGGAAACTGTTTGAAGAAGCAGAGTTTTGCTCTAGATTCAACATTAAGAAGAGTGGCCAGCCACCACGATGCAGGAGTGAAACAATGTTTTTTGATAAGACCATATGGAAAGGTCCCAGGTTTGGGTCTCGAGGTCTCTCTGTGCACACCAGGTGTGTAGATGTGTCTGTGATCTTGGCTGGCTAAGACAGGGCATGGAATCATAATGTGAAGACCCTGTATGGATGCCTGCTTCCTTTCTCTCTCTCTCAGAATAAATGTTTTACAACTTAAAAAAAAGTGGAGGTGATTTCTCTGGTTATATATTTCTTACATAAAGATTACTAAAGAGGCAGCAGTCACATTAACCAATAGTTGAATTATTCTGTGGATTGGACAATATTCCTCCTGATGTCTGTTTTGAGATATGATTGTAGAATGATCTTTTTGTTTTGATCCACTATGCTCACAGAACAGCCTTGTTTGATAATGGAACTCTGAGAATCAGTTCTCTTAGTTTTCGTGTTCAGCAGTAGACGACTACACCCTATTATGACTGCCTATCCAACTTCTGACAACATCTCGGTGAATACTCAGCTCCCAACGTCTCCTCTTCTCTTTCTCATACGGAAAGCAAAGAGCCACAGAGGGAAGCTTCAAATTCTGCACTTAAAATTTTGCCCCAATATCTGGCTGATTTCTAAACTATCTATGTCTACATAGAGTCCAACTAGACTCATTAAAGCTAAAAAGATTCAACAAATATTTCAACTGCTGCCCAATGTAGTTAAAATAGTTTGAACATGTCTATTTTTGCACATGTAACACATTTTAAAATTTCAGGACTAACCACCTGGTGAAACAAAAAGCAAACATTTTTCAGAAGACAGAAAGCAGACCATCAATCATTAGATATGTGAAGAAACAAGAAAATGGCAGACATACACAGACTAGGAAAATTAATGAATACCACAAGATGACCAATATGATGAAATTGGTTGACAGTTATTTTAAAGCACCCATTATAAGTATGTTCAAGGACATAAAAAATAATAAAGAGGAAATCTCAGCAGAGGAATGGAAACTAACAAAAATTAAAATGGTAAAAGTGAAAAATTCAATATCTGAAAAATGGTTTTGGCTGGGCTTAATGGCAGATAACAGGTAATAGACCAGAGTCAGTAAACCTGAGATGAGATTAATAAAAAGTAATTTGAAATCTCAAAAACATTAAAAGAAATAAACAGCTCATGACCAGTGGAACAATATCAAAATGTATAACATATGCATAACTCATGACAATAGAAGAGAAAGAATGTTCATGTTTAAAAACATGAAGGCCAAAATTTCTTCAAATTTGGTAAAAGAAATAAACTTAAGTTCCTAGTAGTGTACCAAATTTCTAGGAAAAAAATATACATACACATAAATATATACTCACATATATACATAAATATATAAATGCATACATATATATACATACACACATAAGTATGTGCATATTTTTTCCTAAGACTTTTTGTATAGGGTACATGCACTCACTAAAAAGAGACAAAGAGAGGGAAACAGAGAAATCACCCTCTGGGGGAGGGATGAACACACTGCAATTCCTTTTCCTCCATATTCCTTTTGGGATTTTGGGCACACATGCACATGTGCCTGATGTGTTTTTTAGGTTACCCACTCATACCATGGAGTTAGCCATGTGGAATCTAGCATCTTACTTCCATGACAACTGCTGGCCTTTCAGAAGAATTTTTTTAAAAATTCAAACCATAGTCAAATTTTTGAAAACTAAAAAGAGAAAACCTTGAATGAGGTCACAGAAAAGTGACACATTATGCATAGGGAAATGACATTACAAACAATGAGCAACTTCTCCTCAGAAACAACGGAGGCTCAAAATCTCAGGGCTGCCAAAACAGAGAACTGTCTATTGAGACTCTTATAGCTAATAAAAATGTCAAGGTTTAAATAGATATTTTCAAATAAATAAAAACTAAGTGAAAATGATACCTCTTGGTGTGCAGACCTCCAGTACAAGATGGAGATGTTTCAGTCTAAAGCAAACCAGTATTTGATAGACACTTGGATATTTAGGAGGACATGAAGACACATAAAATGGTAAGTAGGTAGGTGAGTATAAAAATAAATTAGGACCAGGACCAGCAGATGATGTAATGGCTACATCACTGGACTCCCATGTAGTCGACTGCAGTTCAAGTCCCAGACCTGGTGGCTTAAACTCATGCTTGGCCCCTGTGCATGTGTGACCAAGATCTTGAGAGGAGAATGGAGGGGAAGGAATTGTGCCCTGGCCATCCTCCCTAGGGATAAATAAATGAATTGGGACCAGCAGTTGACTATGGTTTGAGTCCTAGACCTGGTGGCTTAAAACTCACACTGGGCGCGTGTGCGTGCATGCCCAAAAATCACGAGAGGAGAAGGGACTGTGGCATGACCATTTCCCCCGGGGATGATTTCTCACTTTCTATCTTTCTGTCTCTACGGTAGTGCACACATCCTATAGCAAAAATCTCTTAAAAAAAAAAAAAAAAAGTAAAAGCGAATGTAGCGCTGTAGGGTTATGTGCTATACACTGGGAAATGGAAATCACATGGCTGACTACAGTTTGAATCCCAGTACTGGTGGTTTGAATAATACACCAGGTGCATGTGTATGCCCTAAATTCTGGGATAGAAAAATGATGGAAAAAAGATTGTGGTGTGACCATGGGGGATTTTTTCTTCTAATTGGGGGATTCTTTCTCTTTCTTTCTCTCTAGCAAATGAATGAGCTTGCTGGCAATGAAAAATATTTAAACCTAAAAGAGAACTGAAAGTTAGTAATAAAATAGTTATTGATAATAACATGATACAAAAACCAAACCAGTAGGTAGCATAGTGGTTACATCACTGGATTCCCACATGGCCAACTGTGGTTTGTGTCCCAGACCCAGTGACTTGAAAATCATGCCAGCATGTGTGTGTGTGTGTGTGTGTGTGTGTGTGTGTGTCCGATATCCGAGAGAATAGGAGAAGGGATTGAGGCATGGCCATCTACCCCCAGGGGGAGGGTGATTTCTCATGCTTTCCCTGTCACTATGTCTGCCCACCCCCCAGTACATGCACCCTAAGGCAAAAATCTCTTTAAAAAAAAAAAAACAGTTATACTTCAAATGTCCATTATAAAGTATATGGACTTGCTGACACTTCTGAATTAAGTTAAAATAATTTAAATAGTGTGACTTAGTCCTAGAATAGCATCAGGTTTAGCAGTATTAGTTGTAAGGACACTCCTTGTTAGCATTACCAAATTAGATATTCTTGACACAAATAAGGAGCACACTTGGGCAATCAATATTAAAAAAAGCATCTCTTGTGAAATTAATTGGAAAATTAGATTTAATGTTTAAATTTGAAATTTAAATGAATCGCTAAAATGATTAAAACAGCTTTTAAACGAACCCCTTCTGTTGGCTGTGTTAGCTTTTCTCACCACTTGCATTGTTTTTTAAAACAAAGTAAGTCAGAAAATGAAGTAAAATATCCTGATATATCAGATCGTTTTAAAATGAGGAATTCTGTTTATATTTAAGCTACCAGGATATTTGTTTCAATGCCACCCATTGCTTCAGCATGCCTCTTTGCATCTTGATGGATGGTCTCTATTATGAAAAATGTATTATAAGGCTCAAAATTTGCTTTCAAAGGCACTGAAATTCAACCTTTGTAGGCCAAGGTAATATAATTCATACTATGCTCACCATCCTATTACTTAAGTTAGTAGAGCATTTGAAGACTGGAAGTTTAATAATACACTTTTCTAAAAGGATATGAATGTTTCAGAGCAAGGAAGACAGTGAATGATTCTGGGCTAAAGAGTAACATTCTGAAAGAACAAGGAGGGAATACCCACTAAACAAGAAATTAGGAGTCCTGTATTTTAATTCTGGGCTTGGTGGTAACTAGCTATAGCAGCTTAGGAAAATAATTATTTTTTTTTATTTTTCCCCCCAAAAAACATGTGCTAGAATGTTTAGAATGTTCACTCATATAACCGGGTGGTTTAACAATCCTGTATTTGTAAGAAAGTTGAAGTCTGTAAAAAAATGTTTGGTTTCACTTTAAACATGTTTCAAAGAGTCTACAGACTATATGTTTAGCAGATATTTCATTTAAAACAATAAAAGCACTCAGAATATGTGATAACAAAAATCACAATTTGGAGGCCACTGTGTCTATCTTCATAATAAAAGGCTTGTGTGTCTCCTCAACAAATACCACTGAATGCCTGGTCCACAAATAGCATGAAGAAATTTGTCTGGTGGCTTGACAAAATAATTTCAGGTACAAATTGATGATATGTTTGGTGGATTTGTAGCAACTTGTAATAGTTGCTACTGCCAAGGATGTAAGTATTTAGCCCAGCCACGGTGAGGCTGGGGCCATATGGGAGGCTGGGGTTTAGCTTCTAAGTCTACCTAAATAGGACAAGATGGGTAGTAAGTGCCTGCAATTCTGGCTAATGGACAGGTGGGGGCAGAAGGATCTCAGTATGATGAGATTGTGTCAAAAATATCCATATCTACGTCACTCTCTCCGTCTCCTAAAGAGAAAAAGTACGTACCACATTTTATAGGTCTACAATTTGATGTAAAGTTTTGAATTGCAGCTATTTCTTTTTTAACGTTTTTATCCATAAGGCACGTGCACTCACATGAGAGATAAAGTGAGAGAAAAAGTGAGAAACCACCCCCATGCCCCTCATCCTCCAGGGAAGATGGCTATGCCACAATCCCTTCTCCATACTCCTCCTAGAATTTTGGACACCTGCATACACATGCCTGGCATGATTTTCAAGCCCCAGGTCCAGGACTCAAACCATAGTCAACCATGTGGGAGTCCAGTGCCTTAACCATCATGCCACCTCCTAGTTCAAGTTATGGCCAGTTGTGGTCTGATTATCCAGGTACATGTACTACCGCTACAAAGCAATATCCTAGCTTAGCAAACAAGTATGACTTTAGCAAAAAGCTAGGCATGGGATACTATTAAAATTCTGTTATCCCATAGCCAAAAGTTTACACTGTGGGTGTCACAGGATGTGGCTTGTTCTACTCCATAGTCATAATTCTATATAAGTGATAAATTGAGACATCTGACTAAGAAGCTTATATTAAGTTCTTTGGCTTCAAAATTCAATTGGTCTCCTTGTAGTGGATGGGTGACTGTTACAAAAATGATGGACATTTTGCAGAATAATCATGTTTTCTTTATATTACCCAAAATACCATATTAGTCTGCATCACAATTTTAAGAATGTCAGAAATAAATGGAATCCAAGTGAGAGTGCCTCAGGGCACCAAAGGAAGGATACGACCCCCACCAAAGGAAGGATACGGTCCCACAGTCTGGGACCACATCTCCCCTGCTTCAGGCACAATTCACATTTCTCCAAACAAGATCTGTCAGGTAGAGGTGGTCCCTAGACAATGGAGAATGGGGGAAACGGAGTCCAACTACCTCTGAAGAAGACTGGCAGGAATTGGGCAGGAGATCAGTGTTCTAGCCAGCTCAGGGGGGATCCAAGTCTGAGATCCATTCATAGAAGCATAAATTATTCCCCACTATAATTATTGTAAAGACTGAAGTGTTTCTATCAATGCAAAAGTAAATCAAAGCACTGATAATATCAATGATAGGGATTCATAATTGTACACTGTAAATAACTGTTTATTCTGTCATTAACTAGTATAATATTTTTAGTTTTTTTTTTTTTCTCCTCCTTCTCCTGAGGCAATTGGGAATATAGGAGCAGCTGCAACATCAGCACTTGCTATTTTGCCAGTTGTTCAAAGAATGAACCAATTAGTGGGAATGGGTAGTAAGACATGCATTTGGCAGCCATGTTTGCACAAAATGAGGGTAATTTTTTAAATAAGACACTTTAATGCAACATCACGGCACCTGAGTGTATTATAGAAAAATCTGACATCAGACACTTCGAATCTGACAATGATGGGACTCCTCTCCTCTATAATCCCAACTCACAGCTCTTCAGTCCTGCAGAGATCTTCCATCTGCTGATCCCATTCAGATTTCATTGTCCCTCACCCCACTCCTATCACCTCATTCCTCACTTACCCAGCTGGAATTCCTACATTTATTGTTGTAGTCACTTTAATGTGTTCACCTTGTCTCCCTAGCTCCTTTTGCCTCATCATACACACAACCCCGACAAAATCCAACTCTGTTTTCCCCATGCTTTACCCATATTGTTCAATGTTCAGAATGACTGCTGATTTCAAGTGAGCCCTTAACTTACCCATCCAACATTCTTTATTTCCATTGACCTCTCCCTTCCCCACCTGCCTAGATTTGAGAAGTTCTCATCTCTCATCGAAATCTCTAATATATCCTCCACTGTAATCTTGCTTCCTTCTTCACTGAGAAAGTTGTTCAACCAGAAGAACACTTCCAAGTTCCCACCACTAGCTCTGTCCACATTACTACTGCTTTCCTCAAGTGTGCTACTTTGTTCCTGCTAATATGAATACACAGGCCAAGTTCCTAGAAAAGGCCAGTCTTTCCACTTGTGCGTTGTATCTTATCCCCTACCTTAAACCTACTTAAAGACAGAAAATCTCTTCCCGCTGAAATTGTCAATTTACTCCTTGATCTTAACTCATTTTCATTAATATATATATGTACTTTTTTTTTCATTTAGATTACAAATATTTCATCTCCTGGACCTCTCCTTTTCCTTGTAGCCTTTTTCATTTCTCATATTTTCAGAGATTTTTGCTATAGTGTGTGTGCACTAACAGAGGGACAGAAAGTGAGAAGTCACCCCCGAGGAAGGATGGTCATGCCAAAATCCATTCTCCTCTCCGGATTTTGGGCATACAATGCACACATACCCAACATGAGTTTCAAGCCACCAGTTCTGGGATTTGAAGAGTAGTCAACCACATAGGAGTCCAGTGCCTTAACCACTATGCCATCTGCTGGCCCCACTCATCTTTTTGTTTGTTTGTTTGTTTACAGTGAACAAATTTTAAAATACTAAACTTAAAATAATTATCTGCATTCTCTGCCTCCATTTCTCATTGTCTTGAATTCTCCAAGTCACCAAAGCTGATGGACATGAGCAAGTCCTCGCTTATGTGATATACCAGCAGAATCTGACACACTTAATCATTCTCTCCATGAAACACTCTATAGTCAGCTTGAAGAATACCACTCTTTTTTCTTTCTGACTGTGACTTCTTGGTTTCTTTTCCTGATTGTTTATCTTCACAACTATTAAATGTACTCTAGTACTTAGTTCAGAAAGTGCTCTTTCCACACTCAATCCTTAGATAATGTCAATGAATGGGTAGATTTAAACCCACAACAAGCAGCAGACACCCAAATGCACACTTTACCATGGATTTCACTCTTGAATTTCAGAACTAAATAGCCAGTAGCCTGCTTTATCCATCCTCTTAGATGACAAGAATTGCAAACCTAGCATGTCTCAAACAAATGTCTCTATACCTTTCCATCCCCATGGATAGCTCACTTACTTCTGTCAAAACATAACTCTAAGTATTAATATTGGCGTGGCTGGCCTCATTCCAAGAAATTGCTTTTCTCCCTTCTTCTGTTTTGGGACATTTAATGTTCCTGTTGCCTACTTTATTTTCCTCTTAGTAGTGATCACTAAATGACATATATTTTACTGAGTTACCTTTTTTACCTCTGGTTTCCCTATGAAGGTTGGGATTAAGTTATTTTGTTTTCTTTCATCAGAGACAGAGAGAGTGAGATAGAGAAAAGCACCCTCAAGAGGGTATTATGCCATGATCCCCCACCAGTCTTTCAGTCAGCCAGGATCAAAGGAACACACCTATGTCTGGCATGTACATGTTGAGCAGAAACTGAACCCCAACTTCCCTTATGGCTTCTGGCATTGCAGAGCATTGCACCACCAGTGTACCAACATGGCTAAGCAAAGGCAGAATGATTTTGTTTTATTTATTGCAGTATAACAAACATCTCTAAACTCCCTAAAATACAGCTGGCATACTACATATATATAGTATATATAGTATATTATAGATGCTATAGTATATTATATACTATATATAACAACTGTGTGTGTGTGTGTGTGTGTATATATATATATATAAATATATATATATAGTATAGTATACACAAATGATCGAGTGTACTTACATCCTATTTGACTCCTATCTTCTTAGCCTTCTATTCAATTATCCTCCAAATAAAATGTACTTGCGTGTGCTCAGATGTACTTGAGATGATATACACTAAAGTTCTTTCCATATTATAAACTAGACACACACATTATATGCACATTTGTGTCCAAAGAAATAAACAGCTTCATGTCCATGGCTTGCCATCACAGCTTTCCTTTTAGAAATTGGCTTAACTGTCTTCCTTCTCCATATTGCCTAGTATTTATGTTGACTGGGATACTGTTTTCTGGGCAAGCAATACTTTTTAATGCATCTCAGCAAATAAAGGTTCTTCTGCTTGAAGTATTGCTTCATCTTTCTACAACTGAAAAAGTCATAGTCATGCCTCAATATCTTACTGAGGATTCTCATAAGCCTTAAAACACCTCAGGTAGTGATTTATTCTTTCCTGTATGTTCATTTTACTAATGGTAGTTAAGTGTCACTTTTAGATCATTTGTTTACATATCATTTCCACACTGAATTATGAGCTTTTCATGGGCACAAATATGTAGCTTTAGTACTAAACTAAAATCTGGCACATAGTGTTGTAGATACAGAATCTGCTCAAAGCATCAATTCCTAAAATTCAAGTACAACTCTACCTATGTAAACATATTTTTGGAAAAAAAATCATTGCCAGAAGGGAATTTTTAAAATGATTAGTGTCAAGAAATGAACATAGCATAATCCTCCATATTAAACACTCACAAATCTATAAGAGTCAAAAATTATAATAAAAACAAACTATTTTAATATTTTATTTTAAATGTGAAAGTTTGACCTACTTAAAATGATCTCTACAGAAATGTAAAGATAAATAGCTTTTTAAATTATGAATTCATTTCTAGGTTAAGAAACATAACAATAAGATGATTATATATGCCTCGTTTGAAACCAGGAAAGTCAGATAAAATAATGAAAGCACAAGTAGGTAAATTTTTTTAGGGCATGGTTGGGATATGCTTTATGTTAGATCTTTAAAATTTATGTAACCAAGAAATTTTTTTAATTTAATTAGAGACTCTGTTTTCTCTAGTTCTTAATGTTAAAAAGGCAAATTTATTGTAGCAATATTCATTTCAGTGTGAGAATTTGAAATGATCACATTGTGATAAACTCATTAGCTGTATGAAAGAATACTAATATAAAGTTGTGACCAAAAATTGTTAATTAAACAAAATACCTGTTATTTTATTACACATTGAAATAATGGCAAATTAACAAAAGTTGAATATCTAAATGCATAAGGGTATGTGTGAAATTTTTAATCACACATTTTTTTCTATTTTCCAAGACAGGCATCTTATTTTTCCTCCCTTCAAATTATGTCTTTAAGAAAATAAAAAAAAATTACTTTGAACAATTTCTTTGTGAACATTTGCCCTTTATAATCTAAGTTTTTTTCATTATATAGTATTTTAAGACTACATTTCAGCTGGAGTGTAATAATAATGTAGAAAATTCAGTATTAAAATTTCCAGTTGGATTAAAAAGGAACCATCATATAACAGCGGTGGATTCTAATTCTTAGAATTAGAGGCCTGCAATTGGATTTTAATTCTTATGCTCCCGTGCTAACTTCCCTCCCTATCTTAATGAGGTACCCCTGCTTCTCGAGCAAATTCTGACGTTAACCTCCCTTGACAATCTTATTAGGAAATGGTCTAAATCTGCTTTATTGGAAGAAGATGTTATAAAGAATATGAGTTTCTTCTTTTGCTTTGTATCTCCAGGTGCATTTCATTCTAATATGTGAGTGTGTATGGGTGAGAAGCACATTGTACTCCTTGGCTTATTCTCTTGAACTCAGTTAGCAGGAAATCAAACCAACGAGAATTCTCAGTTTCCACTTCTAAGAGGTACTGGAGACAAACGTGTAGAAGATAATTGGGGGGTGGGGGGAAAGGATATTAGCTGTGCTTTCACCAAGAAGCCAGGAGAAACTGCAGCAAGATAATATTAGCTTCAGTTTCTATTTACTGAGTGCCTATTATGTGCCAAGCATGTTATAGGAGATAATTTTTTTTCTTTAAGTTTTTTGTCATAGGGTGCATGTGATCACTGAAGAAAGAGAGAGGGAAAGTGAGAAATCATCCCCTAGGGGAGATGGCCATGCCCCAATCCCTTCTCCTTCATTCTCTTTTCTGGATCTTGGGTGCATGCACACGCACGCGCGCGAGCGCACACACACACACACACACACAGTGTGAGTTTCAGGACACCAGGTCTGGGACTCAAACAGCAGTCAATCACACGGGAATCCAACACTTTAACCACCATGCCACCTTCTGCCCCCAGGAGTTAATTTCTTATTCTCATCTCTCATGTGAAAACAACCTTGCTAAGATGTGTTTTAATCTTCATTTTACAAAAGAGGGAAATGAGGTTAAAAAGCCTCAGAAAACTGTTTGTGTACATTTAATACATATGTTTCAGAGGCCAGGCTCAATTCCAGTCTCTTTTGCTACACTTCACTGCTAGCTAGTGTATGTAATAGAAGTTGGTCTGAGAAGAAGAAAAATGATAGTAGCTTCTAGTAAGGTTCATTTCCCTCTTTTCCAGGATATGCAAAAGATGGATGCCTTGAAGGGAGAATTATTTCCTTCCTATAGATTGAGAGAAGAAATAACTCCCTGTATTTACACTTTCTTCCTCAGTTAGTAATCAAGCTATAGGCTGCAAAACTGACTAAAATTTTATGGGAGGTTATCTATAATTGTGATGTTCAAACATCAATAATGAAGAATTGAACCATTTGGGGATCTTGTTGAATTACATAGAATCTGGTTCTGTAATTTGGGGTGGGGCCTGAAAGTTTGCTTGTAAGTAGCTCCTAGTCATTGCTGATGTTGCTGGTCTCTGGGACCAAACTAAGAAAAGCAAAGCTCTAGGTAAATACAAGACATGGCTCTTTTACTTCCTCATTACAAGAGTGGAGAGTGGATAACAAATCACCAGTGGATAGATCTGCACTTCGTTTTAGACTATCATGATGTATGGGTGCTATTCAGAATTAGTTTTTCACGTATCAAGTTATTTAGCCCAATTTCCTTTCATTGCTCCCCTTTGACTACTTTGTAATTTCTTAGAGAAAAATAAGTAGTGATTTCTATTGTGATTAACACTTGTTTTAGCTTTTGTGAAATGGAGAAGTACAAAGAACACAGATGAAAACAAATGGGGACTTGTGACCCATTTATTTCATAATGGATGAACACACATTGTACTCCTATGATGTGGACAAGAAGAGGATCAGTTTTTTCAGTCATAACTAAAATATATGTGAAGTATATGCTCTACCCTCTATTAGACAATGGACATAGTAAAACAGCTGGTTTTGGGAACCAGCAGTTAGCGTAATGGCTATGTCGCTGGACTCCCACGTAGTCAACCACAGTTCATGTCCTGGACCCGGTGGCTTAAAACTCACACCGGGCACGTGTGCGTGCGTGCCCAAGATCCCAAGAGGAGAATGGAGAAGGGATTGCGGCGTGACCATCCCCCCGGGTGTGATTTCTCGCTTTCTGTCTCTCTGTCTTTCTCTGTCTGGCGAGCGCACGTGCCCTATAGCGAAAACCTCTCCAAAAAA
>NW_006159500.1:220758-237107 GCF_000334495.1 Tupaia belangeri chinensis | reverse complement strand
AACCCCCCCAAAAAAAAAAAAAAAAAAAACAGCTAGTTTTGGGAAAATATATTGTAATGGGACAAACAAAATTATAAATAGAAAAGAATAGAATATGTGGGGTGTGTGTGTGTGCATGTAGAGGGAAGACATTTTCTAGAATCGGGAGTACTGCTCAATGAAGAATTCATAGAAGGCCTGTGTCTATAACTAGTATTCTCTCTCTTGGAAGAGAATATTCTAGATGATACTAAAAAGTGTATGAATGCTCATAGACATGAAATTACATAGAATAATTTGGTACACTTGGCTAAAATGGATGACATAGTATGAGAAAACTTCAGTCTTCTTCAGTAGACTTTAATTTAGGCAATCTTAGAGTATCTATAGGCTGGAGAGAAAGAAGGATGAGAAACGAACAATTGATAACTTCATCAAAGGCCTGCCAGTCACCAGCCATGGTAAAATGTGTTCTTTCAGGTTTGGGGGATATGAACTATTAATAGATACAGTAATAGTTTTAACACCAATTTCTTTGTTTCTGACTTAAATGAATGGAACTAGCAAAGGCTTTTCTTTAACTCTAATGTAACAAATCATAAAAGAAAGACGTATGATTCCCACAGTAGCAACTACATATTAGGGAAAAAAAGTGATCATATGCAGCACCATATAATGGCCTGTATGCATGATGGGCAAGGGTTGACATAACTTGGGGAGCCACGTTGAGTAGAATTTCATACACCGCCAGCCAACCCAAGGCTCTTTCATGTTTCTCCTTTGAAATAAAAAGGAAAGGAATGACTTTATTTTTGTAGTTTCGCTTTAAATTAGTACATTAATACACACAGGGTGTGTGAAAGGGGTTGTCTATAATATCTGAAGGGGATTATTTATAATCTGTTTTGTTTTTTCTTTTTATAGCAGTGAAGGCAGCTAAAGGACTGTATGTGCAAAGTCTTATTCACAAAGCATGGTTATAGTATCATAGCTGGAAAGGGTCCTAAAAAACAAAAACAAAAACAAAAACAAAATCCTACTGTCAATAGACACAAACTAAACTACCCTAAATAGACCAATATGTCCATCTAAACAAGAACTGTCTGAAAGTAAGCCTAATAATTTCTGTAGGATTTAACAATTTTTACCCCTAATCTAAAACCCAGCCACTAACATGGGAATTGTTTATATCAATAACTTGACTATAGGCTAGTAATCAGTTACCTGTCCTATCTATAGAAATCAATGAATTTCAATTCTCTCTTAGCTCTGTTCATTCAGAATTTTCAACAGGGAATCTCCAAACCAGACACGGGATAGAAACAGAAGACTTAGTACTACTGAGAATATACTTCGAAATGATTCTAACTTAACTGCTGTGGTTTAAGGAAAAAACTGCTTCCTTCTCCTCACACTCTGGTATAAATGGAAGGTTTCTACAAGGTGTTAGGCTGACTGCAATGAAATGAAAATTCTACCATCTATCAATAAGACGATGATGTATTTATAGAACACGAACCACAGGAGAGCCATACTGAACACTTTCAATAAACCTCAATTAAAGTGATCGATATTGTTAAAAGAATCTTTAAATGCACCTCTGACAGAAAATTTCTTTGAGATTAGTTTTAAATGCTCAGCTACACAAAGTACCTCAAAGTATAATGGAAAGTAAATTCCAGTGTCCAGGAATATAACTGCTAACTGTCCTAAATCAGGATCTCAAGGTTATGACTTAAATAAATGAATTCTTTTTGAGAGAGATTTTTGCTGTAGGGTGCATGTGTCCTACAGAGAGACAGAGAGAGGCAGAGTGACAGAAAGTGAGAAATTACCCTCTGGGGGGATGGCCATGCTGCAATCCCTTCTCCTCCATTCTCCTCTCAGGGATTTTTATGCATGCACACACACCCCGCATGAGTTTTTTAAGCCAACAGGATTCAAACTGCAGTTAATTACGTGTGAGTCCAGTGACATAACCATTATACCATCTGCTGGTCCCAATTAATGAAACCTTAATGAATTCATGAATGAAAGGTCTTTTACTTTTTTTATTCAGGAAAATAAACATAAGTAATATCCTATATCAGGTCTTTAACATACCTTGTGCTAAATTCTATTGCTTTTTAAAAAAATTTCTTTGCTAAGGGGCGTGTGTGCACACTAGAGACAGTGAGAGGCAAAATTTGAAATCACCCACCAGCAGGATGGCCACAATGCAATCCCTTCTCCTTCATTCTCCTGGAATTTTGGGCATGCACACACAAATGTCCACCATGATTTTCAAGCTTGTAGGTCCTGGACTTGAACCACAGTTGGCCATGTGGGAGCCCAGTACTTTACCCACCATTTACCCACCCTCAATAACCATTTTTATTAATTTTTTCCAAAATGTTAAACTGTTCTTCCTCTTCTCTAATAATTTAGGTATCACCGGTTAAGGTCTGCTTGATGTTTCACCCCCTTCTACAAATTTTCCCTCTGTACTCTAGTTTTCTTAAACTATGTACAACAAAATAAAGTTCTTGTTTTAAAGTTAATTTTTTCTTTCATGAGTTGTAAAGCCAGAGAGAGACCGAGACAACATCCCCAACAAAGTCCTGATGCTTTGACCCGCCCTCAGCTTCATCTAGCCTTGGATCATGGGCATAAGCATGCCTCAGTGAGGTCTCCACATGAACGCGGAACCTTCTCAAGTGGGTCAGCCTCAAAGAGGGTCATGATTTACTGCTGTACCAGTCTCTAAATATATTTCTGGATGACAGACTCCAAGAGTTCTAGATGACAGCCTCCAGGAGCGGTTTCCAGTCGTTTCTTGTAAGCTCTAGCTCTGGAGCTGAAAAGTAAGCTCCCTAAAGGCAAGCTTCACACTATGTTGCACTCCATGTTCCTTTATATTATTAAGAAAGTGTTAATCAGTACATGACAACTTTTTTTAAAATGCTAGATTTCACACCTTAGATGCACGTTCAAGACTCACAGCTAATTACTAGCTGAGTTAGCAAGGCATAGACACTGTCACATGAAACCTAGAAGAACTAAAGGTAGAGGGAGTGGGAGACCTAGAAAAAGATATCTTAGAAAGGAGAAACAGAAAGGGAGACATCCCACATTCTAATGACATGGGTAGCAAAGTTATTTCTTTTCTTTTTTTTTATTAGAGATTTTTGCTATAGGGTACATGTGCTTGCCTGAGAGAGAAAGGAAAGAGAGATACAGAGAAACAAAGTGAGAAATCATCCCGCAGGGGATATGGCCATACTGCATGCAATCCCTTCTCCTCCATTGTCCTCTCAGGATCATGAGCTTGGGCACATGAGCTTGGTATGTTTTAGCTGCTGGGTCCAGGCTTCAAACCATGGCCAGCTATATGGGAGTTCAGAGATATAACTATTATGCCATCTGCTGGTCCCACAAAGTTCTTTTTAAAAATATCACAACAGCAGGATTCAAGTGTTCTTTCTCAGATGGAAAATTCTGATGGCTACTATAGTATAATTCATCTATTTGACCCCAAACTAGCCAACCTAGTAAAGAAAATAGTTCTTCATTGAGCCAAAGCCAGTTACACTGTATATTTCCATGATGCTGGTGCCTCAGTGTTTCAGTTATTCAGTCAGTCAGTCATTTGGCAAATGTTTAGCACCCACTTCATATATGGCTGGTATCATCTGAGCCCTAGGCATACTGTGAGCAAAATGAATTTGAACTCTAACTTCAGAAATCCCATCTTCTGGCAGACAGTGACATTAATCAAATAGTAACACTAACATAAAACTAGATATTAACAATAAACATCTTATAGGTGTAATGAAGAGAAAGTATAAGAAGCCCAGAGCACATTTCATAGAGAACCAATATATAATGTGGGTAAACAAAGAGGATGAAAGTATTTTTTTTGTCAAGGAAACAGCATGTGCCAAGGCCCTGAGATGGAAGAAAACAAGAAGCTTCCTGAGGCAAAAGAAATGCTTCCCTTAAAGAGTTGTATGACCCAGAGACCGAGAATCCTCCAACTCTTGGCCAGTAGCTCTGTAGTCTGGCACTTGAGCCTTTTTGTTCCTTTGAGTAAAAGGATGCAGAGGGCTCAGTTCTCTGCTATAAACCAGTTAAGGCTCTCATTCCTTCCACTTTTCCGATTGGGCTAGGTGTGTGCCTTTGTGGTTGTGTTTGGCAAGACCTCTGCTCCAACAAAACTTTGGTGGCTTCCAAAGTTACCCTGGAACGTGTGGTTAGGTGAAAGTCCAAGAAACTTCAGAATGAGGGGAATTTAAGGACACCTGAACTGCTTTGCAGGACTAGTCTGTTTCAGAGAAGACCGTATCTCCTTTCATTTGAAGTGTGATTAGCCTCATCTCCAGCCCTAGAAAGAACAGAAAGGTCAAGGAGTTGAGCCACTGCCTCTGGAATCTCAGCTGAGGGAACTCTCCTGACCTGCAGTGCTTCAGTTAGAGTCATCAGTTAAACCTGCTTCTCCTCTTCATTGGCTATCTGCCTGGCAATGAACTCCTATTTCAAAACAGACACTAATGTTTGTTTCCTTTAAGACGCCAAAGTTTCAGTTGCCCTACTGATTTAAATAAAAAGAATTCTGACTGTGTCCTTCCACAGGCTGAATATTACATTTTCATACACCTTGATTAGGACATTTTTGAATCACTATAGCACTCAATGGATTTGATGTGTTCTTAGTGTGCCTTAGAAAGACACAGGTAGGTATCTATGAGATTTTTAAAAAATGTGTTGCTTTTGGAAAGTATGCTTATGCTACAAAAAGTCATCCTTGTGATAAAAACTAGGGGAAAAAAACAAACCTTCACACCATACACTTACCATATTTTAAGTCTCAATACTCTTGAAATATATGTGTTAACTTCCAAAATCTGTAAATCACTTAGACTGATAATTCACATAACAAAGTTCTAACCTTTTTACAAGGCATCACCTAATACAGTCAAAATAATAGTTTTCTCCAATTATATTAAAAATCTGTTATTTTCAAGGTAAGCAGCTGAGGTCTTAGCGAGATTGCCGGAAGCTGCGTGAATTAGAGCAAAAGCGGAAGATATGACAGACTTGGAGAAGAAATATACCTAAAATTGAACATAAAATTAAAGCATTTTAAGCACAGAGACTTTTCTCATATCTTTGCCTGTTTCAGGCCATGCTGCCTCCTAATAAGCCTTTTTTTTAATAATTGAAAATAAGATTTAAGGTAGTAGAGTTCTAAAACTAATAGAAAAAAATAGATTTCAGAAAGCAGGCCACCACTGTTTAATATACCCTCAGAAAGTTAGCAGTTTTGTGTTTCAATATGGTTCAAGAAGAATTCAGTTAAACTATTTTTGTCTGAAACTTGTTTTATCTCAACTTTTGCTTTCTATGCTACAGGCATCTTATAAATAATTTTACTAGGAAACTGGCTATTTTTCAAACTCAAAGCTATAAGAATCTAGGAATATGGACATTTCTTTCAGCATGTGGCTTTTTCTTTTTTAGTTCTCATTAAGAACTCATCAGTATCCTGAATGTCTCTCAGGCAGCACATTTTCCTCTTTGCAAAAATCTTGTTAGTATTCCCAGATTTCGCAGTTCTGTCTTGATGGTTACTGTTCCATGAACTATTTCTATATTTTAGTTATTTTGCTGTTTTTAAAACAAAATTCCATTGGTAACAGTTTCTAAGATTCCTGATTCTTTCGTAAGTGTGATTACGTGGTTTAAATACAAGTGCTACCCATCTTCCAAAATAGTTGGAACTGTGCCCTTAGCCTTACAAATGTGGTTTAATTCTCAACACCTGCAATTTCTCTCCGTCAAACCACCTCCCCTGTGGTCATTAATGATATTTAAGTGTGACCCTCCCAATCCTCTCATGGACTTTTGAGACCAGTGTTAGTATTTCATTGTGTCTAGTGTTTTGTTCATTGAACTACTATCATTGGATCAGTTTTCCAAAGCACACCATATACCTTAGTCACATGGTCCACATGGAGAAAAGCAGTCATCAGAGCTATGTGCTGTGTTAATGTTCCATTTCTGTTGTTCTAAAGAGGCATGTCATACTGCCTCTGTAAGTTATAGCTTTATCAAAATGATCCCAAACAGACTAAAAGTCTGTGCTCTAACTCCCATCCTATGACAAGGTGTCCAGGTGCAAACCATTAAGAGGGCTACCTTTCAGTGAAGCAAATGGTATAATGTCTAAAACACTTATGAAGCCATTTCTACGATGCTGTTGAAATTACTGCACTAAAGTCGTACTTGTCCTAGTGTAAAACTGACCCCATGTCATTTTGCAAGAAGCAGTGAGATTCTTTCCAGTTTCTGTAATGAGAGCACTGTAATTTAAAGAATTAGGCATTCTGCACATGGCACACACTATCGCACTATTTCTCATCCTTACACTGCCTTACCTAGTGGGTAGTATCTTAACTCTGCACCACTTGCCTAAAATATAAAGTCTATCCACTTCCGCCTGACCCACTCTCTACTCCACAATCATCTTAGAGTGTCGTATACTAGAGAACTACCAAATTCACACCCCCATCCCCCCCGCCCTGCAAAACGACACATGTTCCGAACCAGTCCCTCAAACACAGCTCTCTGCTCAGGCACATCCTGCCTCTGCTGGCTGGAGCTTTCACAAACCAAAGCCTAAATAAAGGAGCAGTGTGGCTGCTGTGGCACCTCCACCCCTGCTCACTACAGGAATCCCTTAATAAGCACATGTGTAGTTGGAGGCCAGTGGTACATTCTAACTCTGGGACATTTCTCCCTGCACAACAGATGACAAAAAAGGCAGGAAGATAGGAAAGGGCAATTTATATTTTCAGAGGACAACAGGCAAGTATCCTTGTTTCTGCCGCTCATTTTTTTCTGCCCAAAGTCCAAATGCAAAGTACCCACAAGCCTGAGTCTTTTTTTTAAAGAAATTGTTTACTAGCCAACTCAACAACCAAAAGTGCTCTATATTGCGTCCCCCAAATTATAACCTATCCTTTTAAAAATGGAAACCTGTGATTGCCAGAAACATAGATCCTGCTAGCTTTGCTCTGGGTAGTTTGACTTGCAGTAAAACCGTCACCACCCACTCCCCCATTCAAGCCGAGATTTAAAAAAGCAGGCAAACTGAAAGGAACCACGAGTGAGTCCATCCCTGTCAGAAAACACAGGGATCAGAGCAAATCACAACGCCCAGGCAAGGCTCAAGGCTCCACTACTCAAAGACCATCTCCTCAGGACGGGAGGAGAGATATGGAGCCATTTTTCACTGGTTCACAAGAAAATGTCAGCTCACAGCTGCTAGTACACTGCCAGAGCGCATCTTAATTTGGTCCAAAGGGACTCAGCCAGTCACCCTCACAGAACATTTTCTTTAAGAGTCCATTACCAATCGCATCCCCTCAACTAAGAACATCCTCTTGATAAAGTCTTTGGCAATTGCGGACACAGATCTGCATCTTATTCAAAACTAAATGCTTTCCCCCATTTCCTCTTAAAATCATGGGAATTAGACACTTCTGAGTCAAAGGGAGAAAAAAAAAGAGGACGGAAAAAAAAGCACCTCTTCCCACACTCCCCACCCTCCTCCAGTTCCTTGACTAATACCTCGGGGCAGTTTACTTCAGAATAGAGCGAATTCTTGACCAGGGCACAATGGCAAATTGGCACACAAGCCTCCTGCTATCACGAAAGCACAGGCAATGCTTTCTTTGTAAAAACACAGAAAAATACACATGCTGGAACAAAAGGCACTCTCTCTGCACAGCAAGAAGCAAGAGAAATGATGTGTTTTACACACATCTGTACCCACTCATGAAAAAATAAAAGGGCTTGGAACCTATTTTAATTATGACACATTGTATTCTTCCCCAAACCAGATCCCAATAAGATTAAATTTTTAGGCTTTCGCTCCAGTAGGAGGTAAAAGACACTCTGCTAGAAGAATACCTGGTGTGTGCCTTTGTCGATGGGGTGCCATTTCAAACTTATATTTGAACTCAATTATGGGGGAGATTAAGATAAAGCAGATGCAGTTGGTTATCTCGGAATTATTCTGACATTACAAGAAATGCCAAGTCAGCAGATATTTGCTGTTTGCATTTCACAATAACCTCATCACGCATTTGCAGGCTTTCTGGAGCAAAATGCTAACTATTCTCCAAACAGCCACCTGACAATGTAGGGCTGAAGCACACATTCTGACTCCGAAGGAGACATGTCGATGGCTCTCCACTGGCCGTATTAAACAAAAGCTCAGCAAGCAAACGAGAGGCATTTGGTAAATGAAGTGAGAGTCGAATCAAGTTTAGGTTCACATCTGGAGGAATATGGCACTGCCTTACCGGGGGTTGGGGAGCAGAGGGTTTGGAGGCTATAAATAGAAAACACACACATAGACACATATAGATATTGAACCAGACCCGGGTCAGTTTCAGCTTACTAACCTAGAGCTCTGTTCAAAGGAAGCAGAGACGCCAGCCGTCCTCTCCCACCTTTCCATGGTCCTCAGTGTCTTCTCAAACCACCTGTACTGATCCAACCCATTCTCAGCTAAAATGTATTTCTTGATAGAAGTAGTCTCAGCTGAGCCTTGATTTTTTCCAGCATGGATGGCCAGAATTTTCCTCTTTAAGCCAGACACAGCAACACAAAACTGCCGCTGAGGTCTTTTGTTTTCCCTCCTCTCAAAGATGAAGCATGCAGCACTTCTCTCTCCCTCCCTCTCTCCCTCTCTCTGCCTCTCTCTCTCCCTTCCTCTCTCTCCCTCTCCCCTCTCTCGCTTATGCTCTCTCCCTCCGTTTCTCTTTCCCCACCCCCCACCAGCAAGCTCACGGACTCCCGTTCAGTCAGGGTCATTTACATCTCTCAGCATGAGAACCTGTGTTATATACACGCTTGTCTCTCACTTTTGGGTTTCCTCTGGGAATGGGAGGGGGGCGGCTCTAGGTGAAGTCAGGTGACCCCTCCGTTAAAAGCCAGTGAGATGGATGGAGTGTGTGAATTTTAATATACACACAGGCACATTTACATTACAAAGCAGTGAGGAAAATCCAGCTCCTAGAGATTAAGCATTTTTGTTTTTGCTTTTTCATAGTCCCCTTTTAGCAATTAAGAAAAGCTAGTATAGTGTAATGAAATGTAATTAAACTTTTCAGTGTTAATAACAAGGCTGCATCCTTTCAGAATCATCCAACTGAACAATTCTTTTAAACGTGGAAGCATGACTGTTTCTTTTTCTTTCTAGGGTCAAAGAATCAGTACTTTTTTTTTTTTATTACTTACACACTTTTCCTAATTGGTCTTTTCTTTGACACTCGGCTCAACTTGTATCCTAAAGTTAAGGAAAAGTATAAAAGGCAACAACAGAGCTAAAAATAATAAGAAAGGGAGGAAATATAAGTCACAAAAACAGGGCACACAGCATGGATAGAAATGAATAGTTTACTATTGTGGGACTGGATTTAATAATGAGTAAGCTTTTGCTCTAAGACAAATACATTTTTCCTTCTCTGCTTCAGTGTCTCTGTCTTAAATTAATGTCATAAATATGGTAAGTATACTTTCTCTCCTCTCCCTAATCAAGCAAGCTGGGTGGAGAAGGCTGTCCCGGTAAAACTACATCGCACACCAACCCAGATGTGGAATTGGAAAAAGCTGTGTGAACCTAGTACCGTGCTGAAGATATTTATTTTCTACAGACCTAGGCCCTGACAAGTACATCTGCCACCACCTTACTCCCTGCTGCGAAGTTTCTGATAGCCCGTGGGGAGCACCTCGTCCATCTCTACCACTAAATAGGAAAGCTCTTAGAAACACTGAAAAAAAAAAAAAAAAAAGGTATTTTCTATAGACCCTTTTGAGCACTCAAGTAAAAAGTACTGGATCATGCTAAATGATAATTAGAAAGATCAACAATTTCGCCAAGAAAAAGCATCCAAAGATTGTTTTGTCGTTGGTCCTCAATCCATGGGCTCTTAATGTGTAGAGTGTGATGATACTGGTGTCTCAGCAAGGGAGAAAAAAGGGGCGAGCTGACATAAAATCGTATTATCCCTGCCACAAAAGACAGCATTTGAACTCTTATACAAACAGCCTCTTGCTCTCTCCAGAATGATGTCAGGAGAGTGCTACATTTGCTGCTGGGACTGGACACTCCAGCTGAAAAACACCCACTCCCCTCTCTCCCTAAACATCACTCAGGGTAGACATGAAATGAGTAACAGCTATTCAGTGCTCTTGCTTGCTTTGTATTTTAAAAGCTTTACCTTACATGGAAAAGATCCTATTGAAGCTTTTAAAATAAATTACATGCTAACTGGCTACAAATTTAGCTTCAGTTTGTGCTATAAAATTTGGCACCAAAATATTGGACAATGAAAAAAGATCTTCCCTCACAAAAGTCAGCTCAGGCAAACTTAGGAACACCTAAAGTGTTAACGGGTGAAAACAAAGGATTTCACTTTGCAGTCTCTTCTAAGTAAATAAATTGCTCTTTCAGCTTTTATTTTTCCTTCTAGAACTTGGAGTCTTAGTTTTGCCTTTGCTCCACGTTTTGTTCTTTTTGTACTTCTTTCCCCAAATTTTCATTTCTTTTTCTTTTCTTTCTTTCTTTTTTTTTGGTCACAGACTCACTTTTCTTGATTGTGCAACAAGTTGGCAATGATAGAGACCGAGAGTGTGTCAGATAATATATGAGCTTCAACCCAAATGCTAGTGAGTGGTGATGTTTAAGCACCTTGCTCTTCTGTTGTTTTGTTTCTGTTTGTTTGTTTTTAGAGGTTTTTGCCTTAGGGCATGTGCACTCTCCAGGAGGGAGAGACAGAGACAGTGAGAAGGAAAGTGAGAAATCACCCCCTAGAGGGGATAACCATGCTGCAATCCCTTCTCTTTCATTTTCTTCCCAGGATCTTTGACATGCACACACATGCACCCAGTGTGAGTTTTAAGCCACTGGGTCCAGGATGCGAACCATGGTCACCCACATGGGAATCCAGCAACGTAACCACTAAGCTATCTGCTGACCTCGCACCTTGCACTAAGAGGCATGAAGAACATGGAATCTAGGCTGCGTATTTTTATTATTACAATCAAGGGATCTTGATTTAAAGAAATCAAGAGCTCGCTAATGGCAGGCTAGTACGAAAACAAACAAAAAAGAAAACAAGAACTTAGCAAAAATTACAGCAATTAACTCCTGTCAACTTTTAAGTCTTCTATTACTCAACAAATTAAAATGCTGACATAGAGTAAATTTTTACTCACGTATTTATTTCTTCAATTAATGTTCATTGAGCACTTCCTTTGTGCTAGGCTTTGTACTGAAGACTCAGGGTAAAAGAAAATAAACAATCTGGGTAATTTCTGAAACTCAAAATTTGTACCACTAACACAATAGATGTGAGTACAAGGTGCTGAGGCAAGTCAGACAAGGAGGATGACTGTGAATTGGAACTGGCAGAACTGGGAGACATTCTGTGATTAGATATGAGGGTATGGAAAAGAGAGTCAGAGCTAAGGAATAAATATATTTGCAACTATTATAGATGCCATTTTATAATATAGACACCACTAAAGGATTAACTACGTGACTAGTCAGTAGGGGATATATAATATATCTTTTTTTTTTCTTTTTTTTTTTTTTTGCTATAGAGCACATGCGCTCGCCAGGAAGACAGACAGAGAGGCAGAAAGCGAGAAATCACTCCCCAGGGGGGATGGTCACGCCGCAATCCCTTCTCCTCCATTCTCCTCTCGGGATCTTGGGCACACACACACACGTGCCCTGTGTAGTTTTAAGCCACCAGGTACGGGACTCGAACCACGGTCAACTACATGGGAGTCCAGCAACATAGCCATTACACTAACTGCTGGTCCCTAATATATCTGGTTTTGAACTCCAGAAATATATAGAAGCTCAAAGGTCAAAAGGTCCAAAAATTAATGGAGCAAATTAGATGGCTATAGATTTATATACTCACAATCATTACTAAGCTACATGAGAGACTTCAGCATTTTTACACTTAATTAAATATATGTGATGTCTGTGTGTGTGTGTGTGTGTGTACATATATACATATATACATAAATATATATATACACATATATATAGACAGACAGAGGGGATGTATGCTCACTGGAGAAAGAGAGGGAGAGATGAGGGGGTAGGGAAGCACACAACATTTATTTACTTACATTTCTCCAACCTTTTGGGATTTGGGGCAGGCACATAACCATGCCAGTATACTTTCCAGGCTTCCGGTGCCAGAAATCAAACTGTGAGGACCAGCAGATGGCATAATGGTTATGTTGCTAGACTCCCATGTGGTCGACTGCAGTTTGAGTCCCAGACCCAGTAGCTTAAAACTCATGCGGGGGGACCAGCAGTTATCGTAATGGCTATGTCGCTGGCCTCCCATGTAGCCAACCATGGTTCGCGTCCCGAACCCGGTGGCTTAAAACTCACGCCGGGCGCGTGTGTGTGCGTGCCCAAGATCCCAAGAGGAGAACGGAAGAGAAGGGATTGCAGTGTGGCCGTCCCCTCTGGGGGGTGATTTCTCACTTTCTGTCTCTCTGTCTTTCTTTGTCTGGCGAGCACATATGCCCTATAGCAAAAACCTCTCAAAACAAACAAACAAACAAACAAACAGAGCAAAACTCACACAGGGTGCGTGTGCATGTGTGCCCAAAATCCCGAGAGAAAATGGAGGAGCCGGAACTGTGGCGTGGCTATTCCCCCTGCCCGCCCGCGGCATTTCTCGCTTTCTGTCTCTCTGTCGCTCCAGCAAACGCACATGCCCTATAGCAAAAATCTCTCTCTCAAAAAAAAAAAAAAAAAAGATAAAGAAAGAAAAAATGTAAAGGGCAATTGACCACGTGGGATCTGATTCCTTTAACCACTAGACCACAGGGCTGGCTTGTGAATTTTTATACTTAGAGATCTTTACAGAAAGATTGAAAATACTTCTCAAGAAGCAAATGTGATGACTATGCTTTTTTTAACACCCTAAAATATTAAACTGTATACAAAAGTCTATGCAATCTCATTTTGATTTCATCTTATGAAACTTTTTGCCAGACTGAATTTATCTATTCTTTCTCATTCAGAACAGGGTCTTCCTCACCACTATGCCTGTGATTCCCCTTCCTGCAATGGCCTCCTCACGCCTTTCTACATCGACACACTTTCTTTCTCTTTCCAGGACTCCGTGCTTATATCAGACATGTGAATTCACCTCCTCTCTGGTGCAGTTTACACTTGAGGTCTATTGATAACGACAGGACTGATGTACTAATACATGGCTCTCATACTTCTGCTAAGGGATTTAGCTTTTTAATTTTCACCATAATTCTGTGAGGTACTATTATTTATCACCATTTAATCACTGAGAAAAGTGAAGTTTGGAGAAAGAGAAAAATTCATCAAAGGTCAGGGAACTAATAAGAGGTAATTTCTAGCTAAGAGCCAAGGCAGTCCATGCTACATGATCAACACGGTATCCTAATTTATCCGCTAATCATCGGGACACCTAAGTTTAGTAGTTTACTATATCAGCAGATAACATTGCTACTGTTTTGCTTTCTCCTTTGTATACCCACTAATAACTCAATTTTAGGAGCTGGACTTCTTTTTTTTTTGAGAGGTTTTCGCTATAGGGCGTGTGCGCTCGCCAGACAGACAGAGAGAGACACAGAGACAGAAAGCGAGAAATCACCCCCCAGGGGGGATGGTCATGCCATAATCCCTTCTCCTCCATTCTCCTCTCAGGATCTTGGGCACACATGCACATGCGCCCGGCATGAGTTTAAGCCACCGGGTCCGGGATGTGAACCGTGGTCAACTATGTGGGAGTCCAGCGACATAGCCATTACGCTAACTGCTGGTTCCCAGGAGCTGGACTTTTTTGTCTCTGGGTTTAAAGAGACATTAAGAGTTTTGTAATTTTCAAGCTTTCTGACCAAAGGGAAGCCATCTAACCTCTTTTTGCCTCATTTTCCAGACCTATCTCATAGTTTCATCAGCAGGCTCAAATGAAAATCTATATTGGGAACCAGCAGTTAGCGTAATGGCTATGTCGCTGGATTCCCACGTAGTCGACTGCGGTTCGTGTCCCGGACCCGGTGGCTTAAAACTCACGCCGGGCGCGTGTGCGTGCGTGCCCAAGATCCCGAGAGGAGAATGGAGGAGAAGGGATTGCGGCGTGACCATCCCCCCTGGGGGGTGATTTCTCGCTTTCTGTCTCTATGTCTCTCTCTGTCTGTCTGGCGAGTGCACGCGCCCTACAGTGAAAATCTCTCCAAAAAAAAAAAAAAATCTATATTTAATATTTAGTATAATGCCTGGAACTATTGTGTACTTATTAAATGTTAATTACTTTTATCACTGTTGTTATTAACAAGTAAGAAGTAAAATTTCTATGCATATGTATAAGATTTCTTTCTCATCCAGAGATCTTTAGAGTGAAAATGTACTATTGAGTCTATATATTATTAAATGTAGTTTATATGACTTTCAAAAATTTTAGTTCAGAAAGCTACTATTGATTTGATCAAATTAGGAAGCTAAACTAGCCAATATTTAAATAATCATGTACTACACATATTGTTTTATTATTAGATTAATAGTGTATGGTCTCTTGAGACATTTATGAGGGTTTCCTGGAAGAAAGTAAGAAGAAACTACACAATTTCTAAAATGCTAGCACTTGCATTTAAGCAATAAGTGAAATATTAATTTTTCTTAAAAATCAATTATCCCTGCTTTACCTATAAATGACCACCTTTTTTTCTAATTAAATGTTTCCAATGAAACATTTTCTTATATTCTGAGTTATGTTTAACAGCCAACAAAATTTCTTTAAACCTGTATCATACTCGTTAGCTAAGTCCACATTTAGTGTATGATATTGTTCCTATGATATTGTTTATATGAAATCAAAACCAAAGTAATATTATAGTAGATCTTACTGATAATGGGAAAAGAAATCCTGCATGAGAATCATGATTGTGACATTTGGCAAACTATAGACAAGCATAACCTTAGAGAAAGTTATCTCAATAATTTCAGTTAAATAAATCATCAATCCTAACAGGCAAAGATCCTACGGCCGATGGTTTGTATGCATGTAGACTAAATGGTCAGTGTATTATACTGTTGACTGTTGGGCACGTGTGTAGTTTTCTTTCAAGTTAGCAGCTAGAGTTAGTATTTGCACAGTCTGGGTCTACGGGAACATTCTCTTCCTTTCTTATAGGCTGTATGCCAATTTTCAGCAGAAACCACTCACCTCTTTTTGACTGTTTATGTTGAATGAGTGCATTTACAGTCACTGTCAAAAGTAAGCTGCTCTACTTGAAGATAGTTATATGTATGCACATGCATGCATAATTATCACAGGGAATGGTTTGAAGTTTGATTACCCCATTCTAAGAGAAGAAAAGCAAAAAAGCAGAAAATTCGTGCTTTGGGTTTTTCTTTGGTCTTGACTAGCCAGCCAGAGCAGATGCTTTAAGAATAAGCCTTTGAATACAGTACGGTGTTAAAGATGTAGGGCTTTAATAACCCTGACTCCACATTTCCTAGCGCTGTGGTCCTAGACCAATTCTCATCTATAAGCAGTGACGATACATGCTACACAGTTATCAGACATTACGCGACATAATGTATATAAAATACTAAGCACAATGCATGGTACACCATCACCACCACCACCACCACTGTTACCATGCCAATTATCATCACCATCATCATTATCATCATAATCGCTATCATCACCACCATTAGCAATAATAGTAACATTATTATTATTTTCACCATCGTCGTCATCCTCATCTTCCTATTTATTGTCATATATCAAACGGTGTTCTAAGGACATAATAAGTGCTAGCTTCATTCATTATTGTCACAATACTTTTCTCTTACTATCTTTCAGCTCATGAAATTGCACATTTGGAGACAATTACCTTGTTATTGTGTTCTAATGGACCCTAGTCAAAGAAAGCTTGCACTTCTACTTTTCAGTACATAAAGTAAAAAAGAACATACACTGCTTTCTCCTTTACTAAGTAAAAGAGAACATACACTGCTTTCTCCTTTGCCAAACTTTCCTTTCCATACAAATCTCAGGATCAAACCTTGCCATGAAATGGCCTCATTGGAATGATTTTTAAGTATCCTGAGGGTAATTCATCAGGTATTAATGATACATTTCACTTGTAATAAGATTATGTTCTTAAAAGGTCCTCCCTGGATAATTTATTTTTTTTAAAGAATTATTTTATTTAACTTATTTATTTTAATTTGACCCAATAGGAATAGAGCACAGGAGACAGAAAGAGAGAGAGAGAGAGAGAGAGAGAGAGAGAGA
>NW_006159500.1:213244-217146 GCF_000334495.1 Tupaia belangeri chinensis | reverse complement strand
AGAGAGAGAGAGAGAGAGAGAGAGAGAGAGAGAAAGTGAGAAAGTAAACCACCAGGTTTAGGACTCGAACTGTGGTCGGCCATGTGGGAGTCCGATGCTCTAAACCACCATGCCACCTGCTGGTCCCCTCCCTGGATAATTTCTAAGTCCTCTGAAGGTAATTCTTCATGCACTAACAATTCACAGGAGAACATGCATCATATGACTGAAAAGACTAAGCACAAGTAGAAATGCTTTCTGTACTGAGTGGGCATACAGAAATTCTAGGTTGACAGCTGTCCTTTCTGGATCTGCATTTCTCATCTTATAATGAGTCATCCCAGTACTGATTTCTACAAACCAGGCTGAATTGTGATCTGCTATTTCATCCAGATGCTCATGCTTTCCCATAACCCTTTATTGACTTTATTTTGTGAACTCCACTTAGTGGATAAGTGGGGTATGTGTGGGATCTTCTCCTGGAGGCAGATTTTGCTAGAGCTGGGCTAGACAAAATTTAGAAGTGAGTGCCATGTTGTCAGTACCACCCACCTTCCTGTTCTTTACCCTTTTTCTGTTCCCTCAGACCTTCCTGGTTTCGACTCTCACTTCATTACAAAATCAAAGCCTGGTAGCATATATTATATAAATTAGTATGTATTACCTACTAAGTGGGATAATTTTTCTCAGTGGCTTTGGATGGTTTGTAAAGTCTCTTAAAATGAAAACATTCCCTAGAAGTAGAAACTAAAAATAATTTCTAGAACATCAAAACTATGTCCTAAAATATTTCTTTTTAAAGAGACTGAATTAACTGGTATATTTATCACAAAGCCCATAAAGGAAAACTCAATTTCCTTATCTGTAACATAGAGAATATAATATCTAATGCCTCATATATACTGTGAAAAGTAAATACAATCATGGAATTGCTTGCACAGAACCTAGCACATGTAGGTTCTCAATAAATAGGACTCTCCTTCTTGCCCTTTTATTGTGTGCTTTCTGGAGAGAAAGAGTGGGAGGAAAGTGAGAAATCACCCCCAAGGGCAGATGACAACAAAGCAATTCTTTCTCCTCTATTCTTTTTTTTTTTTAATTAAACTTCATTTATTTACTCATTTTAATTTGACCAGAGAGAGAGAAAGCGAGGGCAACCAACCAGGCTGTCAGGTCTGGGACTCAAACCACAGTTGGCCATATGGGAGTCCAGTGCCCTTAACTGCCACACCACCTGCCAGCCTCTCCCCGTTTTTAAAAAATTATTTAATTTAATTTAATTTATTTGTTTAAATTTGACCAGAGAGGGACAGAAAGAGAGAGAGAGAGAGAAAGAGGGAGAGAGGGAGATAGAGAAAGAGAGAGAGAAAATCTTCTCCATTCTCTTCTCAGGATTTTGGGCACGTGTGTGGCATGCATACACCTAGGGTGATTTACAAACCTTGGGTCTGGAACTCAGCCAAGTGGGAGTCCAGCACCTTAGCCAATACACCACCTGCTGGTCCCTTTTCTTGCTCTTCTTAAGTGGTCATTTACCCACTAAATAGGTACCTTCTCTGTGGCTTGATTATCTTTCATGGTTCACCTCATCTGCTCACCTTTCTTTAGTTCACCTGACATTTGTATTAATGTCTTTCAGCATATGAATTTTATTATACTATTCAACTAAGCTGTGCTCTTGCAGAAGTTTTAAATTTTAGTCAAGTAATCTACTTTCTCCAAGGCACCAGAGCAACTTAATAAAACCAAAATAAAATTAAATTGATTTTTGAAAAAGGGAGAAGAAAAAGGTAAAGAGAGAAAAATAAGGGTGGGTAGAAGAGGGAAGAGAGAAATAGTTACCTGCTCTACCTGGAGACCTGGAAATGGTCTCAGAGGAGGGCAGAGTCTGACTGAACTATGTAAGAATGCAGGTGACTTGGCCTTGGAAACTTGTTCAATGTCAATGATCTTCTCTATGAAGTAAAGCCACCTGATAGATTTCAGTTGCATGATATTAAGAAGTTAAGCATTTTGGGCCAGAAGGTGGCATGGAGGTTAAGGTGCTGGATCCCACATGGCCATCTTTTTTTTTTTTTTGGAGAGGATTTTGCTATACGGAGAGTGCGCTCATCGCCAGAAAGACAGAGAGATGGCAAGAAATCACCCCCCAGGGGGGATGGTCACACCGCAATCCCTTTCCCTCCATTCTCTTCTCGGATCTTGGGCACGCACGTACTCGCAACCAGTGTGACTTTAAGCCACCAGGTCTGGGACTCAAACTGTGGTCGACTACATGGGAGTCCAGCGACATAGCCATTACACTAACTGCTGGTCCCCAACATAGCCATCTTAACAGTTAAATCCCTGGACTTGGTAGCTTGAAAATCAAGCCAGACTCATGTACATACATGCCCAAAATCCCAAAATGAGAGTGGACAGGGGATTGCAGCATAGCCATCTCTCCTGGGAGTTCTCTTTCTGTCTCTCTCAGGTGAGAGCATGTACCCTATAGCAAAAACTACAGGAAAAAAAAAATAAAGAAGAAAAGTAAAACATTTCTTGAGGACTTTTTGACATCAAAATCTATTAGTCCATGATATTGGGAAAGGTAAAATCACAGTGAACCTACCTGATCCTAAATCAGACACTGCCATAGGCTTTACCTAAATCACCCCGTTTAATGCCCACGGTGATATTACTATCTTCATCTTAGGAAGTCTTTTTGTGTCAGAGAGTTTGGGTGACTTTTCCAAGGTCAAAAAGCCAAAGTGACAGAACTGGGATCATCAACACCTTCCAACACAAAGCCCAAGGTACTTTTCACACTGGCACCATGCTGCCACCCTCTGGGACAGAAATAGGGAATAAAGCTATTAAGAAACCAACTCATGGGGCTGGCAGGTGGTGTGGTGGTGGGGGGGCGCTAGACTCCCACATGGCCAACCATGGTTCATATCCTGGGCCTGGTGGCCTGCCTTCTCTGGTCAAATTACAATAAATAAATAAATAAATAAATAAATAAATAAAGCTAAATAAAATATTTCTTAAAAAAAGAAGCCAACTCATAATTAAATTATTGCAATGATATTTCAGATAAATTAGGAACAGTCCTGGAATAGTAAAGAATCTTGGGAACATGCCTGTGATGGCTGCGGTGTGCTACTTAATAGTGAGTAACAGGCTCTATGAAAAACTGACAAACAGGAAGTCGGGTTTGTAGCATTTGCTGATTTTTATAGAGTAAATAGGCTCACCCTGGCTGATTTCATGCTATCAACTTAAGGTCACTGAAGTGGGGTTGAAAAGTGATGTGCTCAAATGGCTCTTTCAAGTCAGTGCTAACTGTCTTCCACACACCGTTGTGTGTGTGTATGTATGTATACGTGATTGTGTGTCTAGCACGCGTGCCTGAATTTATATGCCACTTTCTCAAAAAATAAAAAACCAAAATGTAGTCCAAACCTTTTTCCTCATCACTAAATATGAGTGCCATATGTTTCAATTACTCCTAATCAAGTTTCTTTTTTTTTGCAAAGCATGAAGATTACTAGTCTACCTCTTTAAATTTCAAAATATAGCTGTCAATAATCCCAGAAAAATAAAACCAAACCTACTTCCCAATCTTGACCTTTTCATTTTGTTCTGTACACCAGATTCTTACACCACTCTTGAATGGATTCTTTTCAGGATTTCACATGAGCTGTGTAAGGTTTTTAAGGAACCGTAGACAGGATTCCTCTAATAAACCAGCAGCTGAAAACTGTAGTATTGTTAGTTCAGTCTCATCAAAAGGCCATTAGGAAAACCTGAACAGAAAGAGAAACCCAAACTATTTGGTAGTCCTGAATTCTTTATTCCTCACCCCTTAAAGTGTGTCATCAGTACTTGGATTCCTCTAGAATAAAAGCAAGGTGACTGACAAGTTGTAGGGCAATTACGTG
>NW_006159500.1:203337-204927 GCF_000334495.1 Tupaia belangeri chinensis | reverse complement strand
AATAAATAAATAAATAAATAAATAAATAAATAAATAAATAAATCTAAATAAAATATTTCTTAAAAAAAGAAGCCAACTCATAATTAAATTATTGCAATGATATTTCAGATAAATTAGGAACAGTCCTGGAATAGTAAAGAATCTTGGGAACATGCCTGTGATGGCTGCGGTGTGCTACTTAATAGTGAGTAACAGGCTCTATGAAAAACTGACAAACAGGAAGTCGGGTTTGTAGCATTTGCTGATTTTTATAGAGTAAATAGGCTCACCCTGGCTGATTTCATGCTATCAACTTAAGGTCACTGAAGTGGGGTTGAAAAGTGATGTGCTCAAATGGCTCTTTCAAGTCAGTGCTAACTGTCTTCCACACACCGTTGTGTGTGTGTATGTATGTATACGTGATTGTGTGTCTAGCACGCGTGCCTGAATTTATATGCCACTTTCTCAAAAAATAAAAAACCAAAATGTAGTCCAAACCTTTTTCCTCATCACTAAATATGAGTGCCATATGTTTCAATTACTCCTAATCAAGTTTCTTTTTTTTTGCAAAGCATGAAGATTACTAGTCTACCTCTTTAAATTTCAAAATATAGCTGTCAATAATCCCAGAAAAATAAAACCAAACCTACTTCCCAATCTTGACCTTTTCATTTTGTTCTGTACACCAGATTCTTACACCACTCTTGAATGGATTCTTTTCAGGATTTCACATGAGCTGTGTAAGGTTTTTAAGGAACCGTAGACAGGATTCCTCTAATAAACCAGCAGCTGAAAACTGTAGTATTGTTAGTTCAGTCTCATCAAAAGGCCATTAGGAAAACCTGAACAGAAAGAGAAACCCAAACTATTTGGTAGTCCTGAATTCTTTATTCCTCACCCCTTAAAGTGTGTCATCAGTACTTGGATTCCTCTAGAATAAAAGCAAGGTGACTGACAAGTTGTATTTACGTGCATAATTTACATTGCTTGCACCTTGAGCAAGCACTGGAGTTGTCATTTATGTCGACTGCCTCACATTCGGTATTCAGATAGATCGTTTGGGGAATTACTTCTGATTACTGTGATAGTTTATACTTCATTTCTTCTGATTTTGAGATACAGAAATAAGAATACAGCAGAAGGTTAAATGTGAAGACTCTACTATGCTAGATATTTGCACAAATTCTTAAATTATTGCTCACAGAAATGTGCAGAAATGTATCCTCATTTACTAAATAAGAGAAAAAGATGGAACTAGTAGATAGTATAATGGTTACATTGCTGGCCTCCCATGTAGTTGGCCATAGTTCGAATCCTGGACCTGGTGGCTTGAAACTCACGCCAGGCACATGTGCATGCATGCCCCAAATCCCCAGAGGAGAATGGTGGAGAAGGAACTGCGGTGTGGCCATCCACCCTGGTGGGGAGGTGATTTCTTGCTTTGTGTCTTTCTATCTGTGTCTGGTCAGCACACTTGCTCTATAGCAAAAATCTCGCTCTCAAAAAAAAAAAAAAAAAAAAAAGGAAAAAGAAAAGGAAGGTTGCTGCTGTTAAATTTGAGTTTTGCTAAATTCTTAATTAATTCAGTATAAATTTTTATTTGCCTAAAAT
>NW_006159500.1:188706-203224 GCF_000334495.1 Tupaia belangeri chinensis | reverse complement strand
CGCGGCGGGACCAACCGCGCAAATCAAAAAACACCCCAAAAAAAAAAAAAAAAAAAAAAAAAAAAAAAAAAAGAGAGAGAGAGTGAGAGAAAGGGAAAAGATGCTTAAAGCACCACTACTATTTAGAGGGTAATGGGATCTGAATTGAAGAATAATTTTCCCTTCAAAACTTATGATAAATAAGAGAAAAACAAAAACAAAAAAAGACCCTGAATATTTTATTATTACCTACAGCACAATATACTTAAGTCTGAAAAAAGAGAGCTTACATACTAAGAAAAAAAACTAAAAGCTAAATAATGCTTGAAAACTAAATTAATGTAAACATCATAAAGAATATCCTATTAGCTTGGCAGCACCAGAACAGAAAAGTGAAAGAAACTATCTTACAGACACTGAAGAATTTTCACTTTGAAATCATTGAGAATGCAACATAAACATTCTTCTTCAATTGTTCTATTTCTAACTAAAAAGAATTAAGTCAGAGTAACTACCTCTTGGAGTTTCTTCTTACATGATTCTTTAACACTTTACATTATTCTAAGCTTTAAGCAAATTATGCAAATTATGAAAGTAAGACAAAAGTAAGATTTGGATTTTTTTTGAGGTTTCTAATTTTTAGGTAAACTGAAGGATAGGAGTTCCTATCTAATGAGGTTAAAAAGTAGCATGAAATTGAGTCATAAATAAGCTTTTTTCAACTCAGGAGACTATTAGCAATTGAGGAATAACTCAAAAATAGAGAGATGGAATAGAAGAGCAAAGATCCATCATTAATCCCTCAAGTAAGATAAACAGGTCGCAGTAGCCATGTGAATGCAAGGTTATATACAAGGATAATTTAAGGGTAACTAATTCTAGCTTTGGTCTAGTAGGTACCCCTTTATATTCTTCCCCGTATTAACTTCATTTATATCATTTATGCATAGTAAGTGACTCGAGTGAGTCCTTAAATAAAGGAGTAGGGAAGAAATGAGTTAGATTTTTTTCTTTAGAGGTTTTTGCTGTAGGGTGCATGCGCTCTCCAGAAAGACAGAGACAGAAAGACAGAAAGCGAGAAATCACCCCCCCAGGGGGTGGAGAGAAACAGAGAGAGAGAAAGAGAAATAAAGTGAAAAAGCACCACCCTGGGTGCTACAATCTCTCCTCCTCTGTTCTCCTCTTAGGATTTTGGGCAGGCATGCATGCATCCCTAGTATGTTTTTCAAGTCACTGGGTCCAGGACTTGAACAGCTCAGTTGCCCATTTGGGATCCAGGTGTCCCAACCACCACACCACCAGTTGATTCTGATTTTGAATATTTTGAATTTGGGAACCCTGACAGAAATAAAGTTGGAAAGATTGAAGAGGTCGTAGGCGGGATTATAGATTTAGGGTCATCCAGGTGTAACTGAGTGGTAAGAATTGATACTTTCAGCCAGGAAGAGACTAGAAGAGAGAAAACATCAATATTTGAGGGATAGGAAGAGGATCTGAAGCCATTAAATTACATTAAGAAAGACTGTTGGTAAAAAGGAAAAGTGGTGGTGATCAATTTTGTCACACATAGTCTCCTGTGGGTCAAACAGATAAGGCCTGGGGAGAGGCTGATGAATGTGGCCCTGAAGAGCCTCTTTGTAAACTTTGGGAGTATGAGGCAGATCACTCAGATGAGCAACTGGAAGGAGGGAAAGTAGAAATATATAAATACGATACATAGATAGATAGATACAGATAGCTAGATATAGATAGATATAGATGTATGTGTGTGTGTGTGTATATGTGTGTGTGTGTGTATACAATGGCTTCTAAATGACCTTATCTCTTAGACTCTTTTTGGGCAGTTAAACAATGCATCTTCTTAGACTTCATCCCTGGACAGCCTGTCTTGGGAAATGAGATTCCCTATCTCATGTCATTTCTTGAATTTTGACTCTTAATATGATTCTTAACTGCATTAATTTTTTAACATATTTTATTCTTATCTTCTATCTAGTCTGTAAATACCTTGAAGGTAAGAATTATGTTTTTTTATGCTTTTATTGGGTCACTGGAAAAGTTATGACATATCGTCTATGTTTTTCTAGGGAAAAGTGCAGAATTTTCTGATGACCTAATACATTCCCCATAGCATCTAGAGAGTGGCCAAGAAAAATATTAGATGCTCACCAATATGAGGATTAACTGGTAATCTTACTACCACTTCTTCAAAATAAAATCATCAATATGATCACGTACAATTAATATAGAGACTTAGATACATGTTTGAATAAAGATGGAAGTATCTTTGAATAACAGTACAAATGACCTTTGATACTAAAATGAAATCTAAGGGGTATCCTAAAATGGCCAACAGCAGAAAAAGGACTGTTTTCCCGAATGATTCATGACATAAAGCCATATCAGCTTTATTTTTGCAGAACATTGATTTGACTTGGAGATGGTTAAATGTGTCACTCTGAAAGTGTATATGTGTTCACATGATGAGAAAGGACATAATTATAGCTGTCCCTTGATAGCCTATTCATTTACAATGCTATTTTGGAAACAGTAAGTTTTTAAATTGGTTTCCAGTATTTTAGGAAAAAAAGTCCCATTGTATAGGAGAGTGGAGTTTTGCCCCTATGGATTTTCTCCATTGGAATTCAATAAAGTGTAATTGAATTACATTGGAAGAATCCACAAGGTATCAGTTGCTGACTTAGGCTGAGAAACTGTCCCTCCCCAAGCAACCACACCTCCCCTCCCAGTGCGGAGTCCCTGGCCTCAGGCTTTTAGAGAGCAGCTCTGTACCTATGAATGCCTGTACACATTATTAAATAGAAAAATAACTGCTATAGTGAAATCATGCTTAATTTTAGGAATTGAAGAAAAACTCACCATATTTCTATTCCAGCACACAGGATGTGTCCTACTTCTTTAAAATGTCAAGCATAGAGACACAGATTTTATTTAAAGAACATGGAAACACCCGTTTCCTTCCTTGATTCTGTCGAGTATATAGTCTTTTCCCATCATGGAAAAAAGAAGTTGACCATATTTTCTGAATTTTCATGCTAATAACATTGACATAATGTCTCAGGGAGCTTCCAAAGGCATATCATTACATTTTTTTTCCTTTCCTGTATTTTTCTTACCATTAAATAATGCAATAGTTAAAAACTTTTTTTTGTATCATTTTAAAGGTTATAGTTAGGCATGGTGCCTGGTTAAGATAAATGGCTTTCTTTATGAGTATTTTGTCCTGTTGAAGTTAATAGGGGGAAAAAGTGTTCCTATAATTCTTTACTTACATCTATATGTTCATCCATTTAAAATGTGCACAAAAATTCAAACTAATATTAAAAAATAATGAAGTTATCACTTTAGAGCTTTGTTATAATTTTGAAGCCATTATTTAATGTTGGAAAAATTTAAACAAAATGAAACTAAGTATTTTAAAATGAGATAAAAATCTCTATATAAGAAATGATCCTAATTTTGCTCTACTCTAAGATAGTTTTTTTTAAAGCCAATTAAGTTAATACAAATATGAATTTACAAACAAAATGGAGACTTTATTTTAGAAACCACTGTTATTGGTGTTTACAGGCCAATGATACAAAGAAGTGTAAGTGCTCTGTTTTAATTTTTACAAATTTGGAGAACCACTGAATTGAAAAGCAGTTGAAAGCTTTGCAAAATGAGTTTTCTATTTTGCCATACAATAAAAAATATTGCCTTGGATACTACTTACTTTTCTGTGTGGGGCATATATATATAACTTTTTTTTTTTTTTTGGTACTGTGTTATTTGAGTTCTTTTTTGGGATTTAAAACCATGTCATTTATTCACATAATTGCTTCTCTCCTGGCCATATCTTTATTCCTAGCTTCTGAGAAAGCCATACTATTTGTTTATCCACTTTTCTGTCCTGTAGGTGACTCATCTAACTTATTTGATGTAAGTGTCTCTATCTATAATGTGAATAGTTGGACAAGATCCTCTTCGTGAGTCCTTCCAATTTCAGACCTTTATGTAGTTTGAGAGAAAATCTGAAGGGTAATACAATATAGTACAACATCAAAAGACAAGAATAAGAAAAGTTCATTTTTCACCCCGAGCAAATTATTCTGGGACACATCCCTGATGAGATTTCATAACCCAGACAACACCACGCTGAAGATGAGAGGCAGGGAGATGAAGGAGAGAAACAATACGGGAGGTTGGGAGAGTAAGAGGGGTGTCCACTGGGCATTTATGGATTGAATGTGCATTAGAAGTGGTAATCAACCACTATTAGGGCCCCCCTACACCCTGCATCAGACTCTTCCCTCTTGGTTAAACGCAATTCTGCATTTCCAGGAGCTCAGGAAAAACCTTGGCATTGTCCTTGCCTCTTCTCTCTTCATTTCCCAGAGCAAATCTGGCAGCTGTAACTTCAAAATAGACCCCAAATCTAACCCCTTTTCAGTACTCTCACTACCAACATCTAGGTCCAAGCTACCCTTGTATCTAACCTGGATTATAGCAGTAAACTAAACTCCTTGGTCTGCCCGTCTCACCCAGACTGATGAACTTGTTAAAATGTAAGTCAGATCCTATCAGTCTTTTTTTAAAAAATAATTTTTTAAAAATTTTAATAACTTTTAAACAATTTCCTAGAGTGCATATGTGCTTACCAGAAAGAGACAGAGATAGAGAAAGAGGGAGAGGGAGAAACCATTCCCCAATGGGCTGTGGTCAGGCCACAATCCTTTCTCCTCCACTTCTCCATCCTGTCAGTATTTCGGACATGTGTACACACATACCTGCATGTTTTTCAAGGTGTTAGGGCCAGGATTCAAACCATATGGTCAGCCATGTAGGATCTGACTCCTTCAATCACCCTGCCATGCAGCCCACCCTATCGTAATGCGTAATTTACAAGTAATAGTTGTACCTCTTTGTGGGGTACAGTGTAATTTTTCAAAACATGTATATACTGTATAATGATCAAACCAGAGGAATGAACATATCTACTATCTCCAACATCCATCATTACTTTTGTGCTGTGTATACTTGAAATCTGCTCTCTTGCTATTTTGAAATATATATGGAATTGCTCCACAGAGGCTATACTAATTTATGTTCCCATCAACACTGTGGGAGAGTCCCCCTTTCATCATAGCCTCGCCAGCGCTTACCATTTTTTAGTTTTTTATTCTTAGCCATTCTGACTGGGGTTAAGGGGTACCTCATTGTGGTTTTGATTTGCATTTCCCTTCTGATAACAGATGTTAAGCATTTTTCATGTGCTTTGGGGCTATTTTTATGTCTTCCTTAGAAAACTGTTCGGCTCAATAGGTACCAACTTTCTTTACTCTGCTGTGTTATAACTCATTCCACATATTTACATCACTCTTGTAACTGCTAACCAAGTTCACCCCATCCCCCATATTTCTCCCCTTTCTAGCTTCTGGTATCCACTGATACACTCTCTACTTTATGCAGTCAGATCCTTCAGCTTCTGCTAATGGCTGAGGATATATAACATTTGCCTTTCAAAACCTAGTTTATTTCACTTAGTGCTACTTCCTCCAGGTTCATCTATTTTGCCTCACATAACAGGAATTCATCCTTTTTTGTGGCTGAATAGTATTCCATTGTGTATCAGTTCTTTCTAAACCCCAAAGAATTTCCATCTTACTCAGAATAAAAGCTAATGTCATAAAGTGACTTATGAGGTCCTTCAATATCTTCTGGCTACTCCAAAGACCTCTACCCTATTAACTATTATGTTTTCTCTTTTTCACTGGGCTCTGGCCAAAAGGGTCTTCTCATGGCCTTCTAAAACAGCAGGCATACTCCTCCACATGGCCTTTGTATTTAAAGTCCTCTCTGCCTGAAACGCCCTGCTCTTAAGCGTCAACAGGGCCAACTTCCTTAATTTTTTTAGGGCTTGACTCCAAACTTATCTTCCATGGAGAGCAATGGTGATACTGGAGACACTGCAGGAGGAAGTGGGAAATGGGGGAGGGTGGAAGGGAGGGAATCAAGGGGAAGAAGGAAGAAGCAAAATATTTAAGGGATCTGAAATGGAAAGAAATCTGTTGGTTATAATGTATATGGTAATGTTTTTGACTGGACTTATATACAGTGTATTTATGATGGGAAAATCCATTTGGTATGCTGTAATAATACACAGTGATTTAATATAAAAAACAAATTGCAGGGACCAGAAGCTGATGTGGCGCTTAAGGCACTGGACACTCCCACATGGCCCACCATGGTTCGAGTCCCAGACCTGGTGGCTTGCTTTCTCACTTTCCCTCCCTCTCTCTCTCTGTGTCTGTCTCTATCTGGTCAAGTTAAAATAAATGAATGAATAAATAAAATTAAATAAAAAATAATTCTTTAAAAAAATTGCAAAAAAGTAAAAACAAAAACCCTTCTTTTTTTTTTTTCAAATTGAGGTCCTATTACCATCCACATAATTTTTATCCCACTTCAACCTGCATCCTTCATCTTCTCCTCTCAACTCACATACACTTCCTACTGCTTCTTCCTGCTACACTTCCTTCCTTGAGCACTTAACCAGTATCTAATGATCTGCTTACAATTACGTATTTCTGCCATTTGCCTGTTTTGCTAAGTGTCACTTCACTGGAATGTAAGTATAATGAGGTAGGGATCTGGTTCAGCTTTGCTCACTTCTGTATTTTCAGTGACAAATATAATGACTGGCACATAACTGGCTCTCAATAGGTATTGATTAAATTGTGCTAAATTGGTTCTAACAACAGGCAGGAAACCTTGAACTATGCCTCAAAGAGTAGATAGGATTCTGGATGGAAAATGCGGAGCAAGTAAAAGTCTGTTTGGGGTTATGGGAAAAACATATAAGCCACTTGGGAATAAAGACCTGCTTTGGAGAATATCTTATTTGGTTGTTTCAGATTATAAATGAGAAAACATGAGAAAAATGAGAAATAAGATTATTTTAAATACTAGAAAAGGGGTCTCAGAGCAGTTAAGGTCACAAAGAGGGTTAAAAATCCACAGGTAAGAATCCTGGATGTTAAACCTTCAAACTTAAAGTTTCTTTCTGAAGGTTCAAACTATTTAATGTTGGCTGGTAGCATAGGGGTAAGGTAAGTGGGTCCCTCATGGCCAACTGCATGGTTGGCGTCTGAGACCCGGCAGTTTGAAAACTACACCATGTTCTTGCATGCATGGCCAAAATCCTGAGGGGAAAATGGAGGAGAAGGGATTGCAGTATTATCATTCTCATTGGGGGATGATTTCCCCTCTCTCTCTGTCTCTCTGGCTAGCACACATGCCTTAAAGCAAATTAAAAGAAGGAAAAAAAAAAACAGATTTGAACTGTTTAATTTTTAGGTTAGCCAGAATGAACCACAAGCAAGACAAAAAATGATTTTCTTCTGTCTTACCACAAATCTATCAAGTTCTTGTTAGCTACAAGTAAGCTATGTTGATTAATATTACTAATATACATATATTCCTCTACTAAAAATTAGCTTCATAGGGTCAGTTCATGGCCTCATAGGTAAGGCAGCTAGATCCCATATGGCCTATCTCACAGTTTGAGTTTTGGACCTGATGGCTTATCAAATACTCTAGCACTTGTGCACACCCTAAAGGAGAGAAGAATAGAGAAGCAGAGATTGTGCATGACTATACCACACAGGTCCACGTTTTCTTGTTTTTCTCTTTGTATAAGTATGAAATACATTTTAAACTCTCACATTACAAAAGAATGATAGTAATCAAGATGGTGGAAAGTGGGTAGAAGTAGAAATGATTTAAAAACTAGAATATTAGTAACAGATGGAGCTTGGGTGGTGGTTACATAAAGTTTATTATACTATTTTTGCAGACTTTCTGTATATTTAAAGTTTTCTATAACAGAAATTTGAACATTAAATATAAACTGAAAATGAGTCCCCAGATCTCATTGCTTCCTAGCTCCTCAAAATAGTTATAAACAAGACAATTAGCTATCATTTTCTCATTTTAATTTAATTAATTAATTAATTAATTAATTATATATGAAAGGGATTTTAATTTAATTAATTAATTAATTATATATGAAAGGGAAACACCCTCCAAAGAGTCTTCATGCCATGATCCTCCCCAGCTCTACAGCCAGGATGACAGGCATGGGTGTGCCTGGTTGTGTTCAGATAGATGTGGGATGAAACCCAGAGCCTTCCCATATGGGTTCCAACATTGCACAGCAGTGCCTCTACCTTCTGTGCCACTGCAGCTGGGCTCTGTTTTCTTCATTCTCTGCTGCGTCCTATTGTCTAGTTGCTCAAGAATACTGAATTCATGTTCTCTTGCGTGTGACGACAAGGAACCAACGAACTGCAATAGACCCTGAATGACCTAGTGCACTGCAATGCTTCAGTTTAGGATTCTCAATAAAATTGAGTGTACTACTTCATAGTGCTTTGGTAAAAAAAGAGCTTGCACATGGCCTTCTCTTCCTTAATTTAATGGCAAAATGGTAATGAAACATGTATATGTGGCACAGTCCTTTTTTTTGTACTGAAAAATAACTTCTCTGTGAATTATTTATAACTAATGTGTTCCTCACGCCTTACCTATTTCAGATTTTCATCTTTTTTTTTTTTTTAAGACATTTTTGCTATAGGGTGCATGCACTCACTGGAGAGACAGAGATAGAAAGGGAGAAATCACCCTTCCAGGGGATGGCCACACTGCAATCCCTTTTCTTCCATTCTTCTCTTGGAATTTTGGGCACGCACACACTCTTAGCATGAGTTTCAACCTGCCAGGTCTGGGACTCAAATGGCTATTGATCATGTGGAGCCTAGTGCCTCAACCATTACACCACCTGTTGGCCTCAGCTTTTCATCTTTTGAGTCTGATCAAAATATACTCTCATCTTTCCCATAAACTTTCAGATTTCTCTATCCAGCATTTCCATTTTATCTGGACTTTTTTTTTTTTTTTTTTGAGAGAGATTTTCACTATAGGGCGCGTGCGCTCGCCAGACAGACAGAGAGAGACATAGAGACAGAAAGCGAGAAATCACCCCCCAGGGGGGATGGTCACGCCGCAATCCCTTCTCCTCCATTCTCCTCTCGGGATCTTGGGCACGCACGCACACGCGCCCGGCGTGAGTTTTAAGCCACTGGGTCCGGGACACGAACCGTGGTCGACTACGTGGGAGTCCAGCGACATAGCCATTACGCTAACTGCTGGTCCCTTATCTGGTCTTTTGATACTTCATATACTGTTTTGAGTTTAGGACTGCCTAGCTGTATATATAGGGTCATCGAAAAAGTCAGGACGTATTTTTCTATGTAATAACGTGTCATGACTTTTTTGACAACACAATCATTTCACAAGTTATCTTCATTTTTTTCTTGACTGTCCTTTCTCTGCATTCTCCAATATTTATGTTTCTTCATTTGAATTATGGGCTCCTATATTTGCCTACCAACAAAAGCACTGAGTATAACGCAGTTTAACGTATGTGACTCATAGATGCATAATCCAGTTTAGATTCCATAATTTAGAACTAAACTAGAAAAATGCCACATTTCACTCTTTTCCAATACCTCCCACCTGTATCTTTATTCAAATACTGTTTATTCTTATTATTTGAATACAGTTGTGATGTTCTTTGAAGTAGCTTACTATATTTTAAAAATTTTTCCAGAGAGAGACAGAGAGAAAAATGAAGAAAGCACCCCTATGGAACATGGTCATGCCCAATCCCTTCTCCTCCACCTCTCTCTCCTTTTGGGGTTTTGGGAATGCACACACATTTGCCCAGAGTGCTTTTCAAGCTGCTGGTTCTTGGACTCAAGCAATGTGGTGGACTTCATGAGATCCAGACGCCTTAACCACCAGGCCACAGACTGGTCCCAGTTGTGATGTTCTCTGAATTATCTTTATATGAACTTACTTCCCTGATTAAAGTTATCTAAGACCTTCCCATTGCAGTAGATACAATTCACACCTTCTTACCTGCAGGGCTTGTAAGGTGTCACTTATCTGCTTCTGCTGCCCTGTGCAAAGTTCCCTCTTGATGTTGGTCACTGTCCAGGTCTCACGGCCCTCTCCTGGTTACTCTAGGCATCCTGTATGAGCAATGTTTCCCACAGACCCTCCACATCATCCCTTTACTAACAATGATAGTTTTACATTTTTTTTTTCATTTGTGTGCTTTCACTTTTAAAAATACTTTCACTATATTCTAAGCTACTAAAGGACAAAAAAAGAAAAACCACCTCTTCTTTATCTGCCATTCTTTTCTGAAAACTTAGGTAGAATAAAAACCAAGATAAGATGGTTATGAGGAACATTCATAATCTAAGTCTCACAAACATATATTTGATTTATTCTTTGTTCATCTTAGGGAAACAACTTAAGAAATCTTTCAATTTTGGTTAATAGCAGAATCCATTAAATTTGACTTCAATTATCTAAATAGCCAATAATTTCCTCTTACTGGTACATGCTTTCTCAGCAAAGATTTGAAATTCAGGGAAGATGAATGACATTGACTGCCATCATGACTTCATTACCCTTCAAGCTTTCTGCATACTCTACTAGGACTAAACAGTGACTCTTCCTAGCTCGTTTTAGTTAACACATGGAATCCATCTCTGGTCCTTTACAAATATCAGAAAATGGATGTAATGATCACATGCAGAATCCATTTTAAAATAAAATATTTATAAGTAGGTCCCATTGAAGGGACAGAAATGTACATCTAGCAATTGAAAAAATGAAAACATACTTAAGGGCCAGCCCATGGCATGGTGGTTAAGACATCCGGATCCCACATAGCCCAGTGCGTGATGTGAGTACCAGACCTAGTGGTTTGAGAAACCTTCCTGGCCCAAGTGTGTGCATACCAACATCCTAAATGAGGGGAAAAATGGAGAACAGATTACGGTGTGACTATTCTCCATGGACAGTGCTTTCTCATTTTCCCAATCTTTCTCTTTATCTCTTTCTGTGAGCCATACATACCCTCTGGAAAGGGTGATATATATACTTAAGAAGTATGTTTCTAATTAGAGCAATCAAGTTATCACTTGATAGACCAATAGATTAAAAGACAGATCACTGTACTGATAGATAATTTAGGAAAAAATCATATATTTTGCATGAAATAATATTATTTCTTATTCAGTAAAATAAATCAAGTGTATTTCTGACTTTTGGCAATCTTAATTCTTAGTGTCTTGGGTTTTGTTTATTTTTTGTTTAGATACAAATAAATAGATAAATAGATAAATAGATAATTAAATATGAATTCTTTAAAAACAAATAAGATATACTCATGAGTTGACCATACACATAGACTTATATAAGAGAGTCTGCCTTACCTGGTAATGCCTGAGATGTAATACAAGGTCTTGTTTCTTTTAAAATATCTGTTCTATTATTTATTTATGTTATTAGAATTCTTTCTTTAACAAAACACAAAAGATTCACAAAAGCGAAAGAAGATTCCTGATAGTTTTTGTTTTGTTTTGTTTTAGATTTTTTTCCATATGGTGCATGCACTCACCATAGAGAGACAAAGAGAGCATACATATAGACATAAGAGAGTCTGCTTTACCTGGTAATGCCTGAGATGTGATACAAGGTCTTGTTTCTTTTAAAATATCTGTTCTATTATTTATTTATGTTATTAGAATTCTTTCTTTAACAAAACACAAAAGATTCACAAAAGCGAAAGAAGATTCCTGATAGTTTTTGTTTTGTTTTGTTTTAGATTTTTTTCCATATGGTGCATGCACTCACCATAGAGAGACAAAGAGAGAGAGGGAAAGTGAGAAATCACCCCCTAGAGGGGATGGCCAGGCTACAATCCCTTTTCTTCCATTTTCCTCTTGGGATTTTGGGCATGCACACATGTGAATCCTGTGAGATTTTCAAGTCGCCAGGTCCAGGACTTAAACCATGGAGTCAGCCATGTAGGATTCAGCACTTTAACCACCAAGTCACCTGCTGGTCTACCTAATAAAGTTTAATTAACACATCACTTTGCCCTCCTAGAATTTAGTGCCATCATATTTAAATACATGACTAACAGCAATACCAAAGTTTATTCTGAGTAATCATTATTCTAGGTATATAAGTGTCAGAAAGCAAACATTTTTATGACAGATTAATTCTTCAGGAATAAGTGACTTGCCCAAGGTCTCACAGCTGATAGTATTTGAGCTTAGATTTGAACCAAGATGGCTAGCTCCAAATGTTACAGTCAAGCAGTTTATGAAACTAGGAGATTTAGTGAAATAAATGGAGGAAAAAAAAACATAGTATTTTCTAAAGACTATTCAATTGCAATACTGAAAGGCAAAGTCTAATGGTGTACTGAGAAAAAATAACGGTGTGAGTAGAATACTATGACAAAGGATAGAAGTCATCCACAGTAGAAAAGTGGGCAAAAGACAAGAAAATGGTCATACACTAAAGGCTTTTGTTTTAAAACAAACGAACAAACAAACAAAAACTTTAAACTTAATAATAATCAATGAAATGCAAATGAAAACAAGATAACCTATTTGGTTTTAAGTTGGAAAAATTTTTGAGGGCTAAAATATAACCCCCTTTATTAGAGAAATTGCTGAAAACAAGTACTGCTGCTAATAATGTATTATAATTTAGCAATTTTTTCTGTAAGATAATTTGGAATTATGTATAAAAAGTATCAGATTATGGGGTCAGAAGGTGGTATGGTGGTTATGGGTGCTGGACTCCCACACGGCTCACTGCGGTTCAAGTCCTGAACCTAGTGGCTTGTTTTCTCACTTTGCCTCTCTCTCTCTTTATTGCTGTCCCTCTCTAGTCAAATTAAAATAAGTAAAAAAATAAACTTAAATAAAACAATTTTTTTAAAAGTATCAGATTATTTCTATTCTGAAAATTTACGTTAAGGAAACAGTCACAATTGGGTGTAAAAGTATATATACCAGGATATCACTACAGTATTAGTTTCAATAGCAAACTCCTAAAATAATCCTGTTGTGCAAATATAGTAGAAGATATGTTGAATTACTGTGGCCTATTCTAAAAGTAGAAAATGATGTAGTTACTAAATTATTTTAAAATGTGGGAAATGATCCCTATTTTATTAGACAAGTATGCACAGAATGCCATATACTAAATTTTCAATGATTATCTCTTTATGAACAGATTTCTGCTGAATTCTTTTTTTATACTATGAAACTAGTTATTAGGAATAAGCCCAGATTTACTATAACACCTATTAATAACTGTTAAAGGGACCAGCAGTTGGTGTAATGGCTATATCACTGGACTCCCATGTAGTTGACTGTGGTTCGAGTCCCAGACCCAGTGGCTTAAATTCACGCCAGGTGTGTGTACATGCGTGACCAAGATCCCAAGAGGAGAATGGAGGAGAAGGGATTGCGGTGTGGCCATCCCCCCTGGGGGGTGATTTCTTGCTTTCTGTCTCTCTGACTTTCTCTGTCTTTCTGGTGAGCACTCATGCCCTATAGCAGAAACCTCTCCTAAAAAATATAATAAAACAAATTTTAAAATAACTTAGAGAAGAAATATGGAGAAGTTGAACAAATTTGGACTAGGTTTGATTGCAGACTATCTTTTGCTGGCTGTATAAGCATGAACTATTTATTTATAGAAGTGATAGTATTCCTTCTTTGGGAATCACTGAGCAAGGTACATAAAGCCTTTTTTATACAGTGATCAGATGGGAAATGTCCACCCCACATCTCCAGTTTGCAGCCTTAAAGTACTGTGAAAATGCAATTATAATGTATAGACTATATTGGGCTGTCAGGAAAGTCACAATGGATTTTTGCATAGAAAAACAGAAAAATACGTCATGACTTTCCCAATAGCCCAATATTCTGCATTACTCCATACGAACAATATTCCATATAAAAATGATCTAAAACTGCATTTTTTAATGGTAGGTGAGGTTTACCACAATGACAGAAGTGTAGAACTTTATCAAAGGAGAAGAGCAAGGAGCCCCATGCTGAAAATGTGTGGGAAGATTACAGTTACAGCAAGTTGGGAAGAGCATATTTCACATATACAATCTGTCAACTAGAACACTACCTAATCAAGTTTGAAGTTATTCTATTTGGTATGATTTAGATTTCTTTCTTAAGATTTTTTTTTTTTTTTAATGGTTCATTTGCTTTTCATATTTCTTACACATATTATTTAAATAACTAAGATCACAAATATTGATATTCTACTGTAGATCGCACAAGTGTAAATGGTTAACAGAGGAATAGAAGTAATTTATGTAGAATGAAAGAGCAATAAAAATACATCAACCCAATATAACCACCCTGTAGGTCTGTAGGCGTGAACAACAATGCAGACTAAACGAGAAGATTTTAGACTTGCAGTGTGCTGTTTATGTTCTTACTGAGAGAGTATACCTAAGTTAGAATTTATATTTCTAAACAGAATTTAAAATATTGTTATGTTCATGTGTTAGATCACCAGTATAACTGGCTTCCTATCTTTTGGGTACATGGTCTATTTCCCGGATCCCTTTGAC
>NW_006159500.1:187441-187689 GCF_000334495.1 Tupaia belangeri chinensis | reverse complement strand
GGGAGTCCAGTGTGGCCATCCTCCCTGGAGGGGGGTGATTTCTCGCTTTATGTCTTCTTCTTCTTTTTTCTTTTTTCTTCTTTTGAGAGGTTTTTGCTATAGGGTGCATGCGCTCGTCAGAAAGAGAGAGACAGAGACAGAGACAGAAAGTAAGAAATCATTCTCCCAGCGGGGATGGCCACATCACAATCCCTTCTCCTCCATTCTCCTCTCAGGATCTTGGGCAAGCACGCACATGCCTTCGGCAT
>NW_006159500.1:186473-187271 GCF_000334495.1 Tupaia belangeri chinensis | reverse complement strand
TAACAAAAAAAGATAGCTTTTTAAAATATTTTATTCAAATACATAAAACATATTTTTTAAAAGTCAAAATGATGACGAATGTTGAGTCAGTTGAAAGAGTCCTTTAAGCCCAAACTGCAAATAGTACACTGCTTAGTTAATAATAGTACATAAAAAATAGTTCCTGCTTCAGGAATATATTTCATTCATTGGACCAATGAACATCTCTTGTGGACTCTTACCCCATGTAAGAGTTTGGACTAAACATTTTGTACCTTCTCTCCAGTTCTAAATTAAGATGTCTTGAAAGGTGATTTTTTTTTTTTTTTGAGTTTTTGCCACAAGGTGCATGCACTCACCAGAGAGAGACAGAAAAAGAGAAAGTTAGAAATCAACCCCCAGGGAGATGGCCACACTGCAATCCCTTCTCCATTCTCCTCTTGGGATTTTGGACATGCACGCACATGTACCTCGGGTGATTTTGAAGACACTGAATCCGGGACTCAAACCATGATCGGTTATGTGAGAGTTCCACACCTTAACTACTGTGCCACCTGCTGGTCCTGAAAGGTGGATTTATTATAACAGCTGTATCCTATAAGACATTATACTTGCATCTATAGACACTAAGTTTGATGATAAAATATTCTGATTTATGGATGACTGACCATCAGTTTATAATTTGTGACCTACACATTAATAGCCTTTTTAATTCTAAATTGGTCCTTGGGACCAGCAGTTAGCGTAATGGCTATGTTGCTGAACTCCCATGTAATCTACCACAGTTCAAGTTCCGGACCCAGTGGCTTAAAATCACGC
>NW_006159500.1:146117-185695 GCF_000334495.1 Tupaia belangeri chinensis | reverse complement strand
TCACGCTGGATGTGTGTGCGTGCGTGCCCAAGATCCCGAGGGGAGAACGGAGGAGAAGAGATTGTGGTGTGGCCATTCCCCCTGGAGGGATGATTTCTCGCTTTCTGTCTCTCTGTCTCTCTCTGCCTGGCGAGCACACGTGCCCTATAGCAAAAAACTCTCAAAAAAATTAAAAAAAAAATTCCTAAATTGGTCCCCTAAAAATCACAACTAAAAATTACAACTGACTAAACTATGACCTGTGAGAACTCTCACACTCTGTTTATTCCACAACATTGCCTGGCTAATCCCTGGTTGATAGCTCCACTGAGTTTGTTGGTAGTTGCATTCTAAGAATTCCATTCATTATCATGAGTTTAGCAATGAAACTAACTGAAATGGGAACAAGAGACACACAAGTAAGAGAAATTACCATGGAAACTGCCCTTTTCCATATAATTTACCATTCAAAGATTTCTGTGGTCATAAAATCGTCAATTGAAATTTTTGAGACAGATAATGCAAATTTTGGAAGTAGTTCAAATGTCCTTGGAATAATGAAAATGCATGTTTGCCACAGGGAGATTTAGCAGGTAAGAAGATAGTATCTTCCACCTAGATTTTGCTGATCTTATTTTAAGAAGTCTAATTTTTTATCTCCTCTCTTAGAGCTTTTTATTTCTGCGATATCTAATGTTTCATTATTTATATGAATGAATTTTAAAAAGGATCATTGGAACATTATGTCAGTACTGTTTGCTTTATCATAAAACAGAAAACTTCAGATATGTTAATCACGTATGAATATAAACTAGTAAGCATTTATTATCAATATACAGGGAAAGTTTTTAATGTTCAAAATGCACTAAGGTTACAAACTTGCTATCTGTCAAGTATATGTTTTATCCAAACAGTCTCAAAGTTCTGTGGAGACAACTGCCAAACTGTATTATTCATTCATCTGGGGATGAGAAGCCAATGGGCAGGCTGAGGTAGAACCCTCACAGAGCTAGCTGAGCCTTATACAAGTGGAAAGCGCTGGAATACTATTCTCTTTGGAACAAGAGCCAGGGTGCATGACAAAGAAACCTGTCCCATTAATAATAATGTCCATTCTAATAAACATCCCAGACAAATCTAGGAAAAAGCACATTCTGCCAAGTACCAGGTTTGAACAACGGCACAAGATACAAAGTGCTTGTTTTATTCTTTCTGCTTAGTTTTCTGTAGTCAGTGACAAAAAGATAAAAATGAACAAAAACACTCACAGGGTGGTTATTAGAACATAAACAGATCAAAATACCAGGAAACCAACCTCATCCCCCCGCCCGTAAAGAATTATTTATTTAATATTATTATTTTAAATTTGTTATAGGGCATGTGTGCTCACCAGACAGAGACAGAGAGAGTGAGGGGAAAAGTGAGAAAGCAAGCCACCAGGTCTGGGACTTGAACTGCAGTCGGCCATGTGGTAGTCCAGCACCTCAACCACCATGTACCTGCTGGGCCCAAACATCATTTTTAAAAAGATTTATTTATTTCTTCACAGAACGAGAGGCAGAGAGAAAGAAAGATAGATATGCAAGCACGCCTGGGGCCAGCAGGTGCTTACTTACTGCTTAAGGTACTGGATTCATGCATGGTCAATTGTGATTCAAGTCCCTGACCTGGCAGCTTGAAACTCACACTGGGCGTGTGTGTGCACACGTGTGCATGTGCCCAAAATCCCAAGTGGAGATTGGAACAGAAGATCACTCCCCCAGGGGGTTATTTTTGCTTTCTTTTTCTCTTTCTTTCTCTCCAGAGATCACATGCGTCCCACAGTGAAAAGAACAAGTCCTCCTGTCAGGGCCTTCACATCACTACCCACCTCCAGCCTCAGCCAGCCAGGATCATAAGCACACTCAGCCACCTTTGGTGTGTATAAGGAAACCTCAGATTGCGAACCTGGAAGTTTCCCATAGGGCTTCAGCACTGGAGAACATCGTGTTACCACTAAGTGACCACAGCTGGCCAAACTTCATGCTGAAAATTGCATGGATGTAGTATTTATATAGGCTAATTCTGGATTGGCCATAAGACACTAAGTGATTAAAAAAAAAGAAGAAGAAAAAGGACACTAAGTGGTTATGACAACTATTGTGTATATTTTTGTGGTCATTAATTCATCTTACAGGGAAATTACTCTGAAATGGTTTCAGGTAATTTTGTACCAACCTAGCATTACAAATGACTAGTCAATTCCCTTGATGAATGATCTCAAATGGAAAAAATTCAGTAATACAAGGTATTCTTATCATGTTGACTACAACGAAAGAAAACCAAACAGAAAACAAAATGGGTTGGTTTGTTGGATATCCATTACTCTGTAAATACATGTGTTGGCTGTGTACATGTATGTCTTTCTCTAGGAAGGCATAAGCTGGCAAGGGCAGTACGGGGTGCAGAGTCAGGCTGCTTCTTGTCCCTTCTTATTTTGTTTGTTTCTTTTTTTTTTATTTTTCATTCTTCTCTTTGAGATTGGTCTTTGGAACCTTTAGGCTTCCACCTTTAGGCTTCATAATAGATACTAAATGAGAAGCTAGAGTCTTCTGGTCATTTCCCAAAGGAGAAAGGCCTTTTCTTGACATTTATGGGCAAACATTATTAAACAATAACACTTGTCTAATTATTATTATCTCCTTGAACTGCATCCCATACAATGGGCAAGTAGAGGGCTATGAAAAGTACCCATGCTGAGCTCAAATTGCTCATTCTTATTCCAACAAGGGTACATCTCATACACAGTTTGAGCAAAATTATTGAGTAGAAAGTTTTAGTGCAGCCTAGCAGATGAATTCTGAAAGTCCTTCCCAAACATCCTCTGTCTCCTTATAGTTACTAGCTTGCAAGGAGTTAAAAAAGAAAAAGACATATAGATGATGCTATTGCAATTAAAATGTCTGTTTTATGGCAAACTGCCACAGTTTCCACTTTTGGTCCTTTGTGAGGGCTATGAAATTGCCAGGGATTTATATTAGTAGTAACTTATAAAATGTATTTTTTACCTGGTCAGACAGGTCCTCATCTGTCTTGGCGGGTGTCCCTTTTATATCTTGCTGTTGATTTGCTGAGCATGTGCCTGATATGTTGTACTACAGAACTGAGGAGCAGGCAGTGATAACAAGTGGGTTTAGATACGCTCATTAATAAGAGTATACAAGAACTGCACATGATAATTCTATACACTCTGGCAGAAATAACTTTTTTTTTAAAGAGAGATTTTTGCTACAGGGTGTGTGTGTTCACTGGAGAGACAAAGAGATAGACACAAAGGGAGAAATCAACTCCCAGGGGAGTTAGTCATGCAGCAATCCCTTCTCCATTCTCCTCTCAGAATTTCGGCCATGCATGCACACACACCCAGCATGAGTTTCAAGCCTCTGGGTCTAGGACTCAATCCGTAGCAGGCCTTGTGGGAATCCTGCAATGTAACCATTACGGCATCTGCTGGTCCCTCCAAAAGTAACTTTTCAAATACAGAATTCTGTATGTATATTTTGGTTTGACATATTTGAACCCCAAAAGCGAATGCTAATATTGGAAGCAGTGGGAGAGAGTCCTGAATGTCAAAATAACTAACAGAAAATGACTGAGGCTATACTGCTTAATGAGAGCATTTCCACACCACTATGTACCAATGTGAGTAATACATGCAGCTTCTATCATCAGTCTCTTTTTCCTCCTTTTTAAGGAAGCGGTAAAAACCTTTTAACCCTTGTGGCAAAGCAACTAGATTGTCTTGGTTTAGATTCCCTGCTGTGTGTGCTCCATTACTTTCTTTCTGTAAAGTAGAATTTGAGGAAAAATGTTTGCTTCTTATGTCAGGGCACCAATCTCTGTTTCTGCTGTTCCTGACAATTCAGTCTTAGAGTAATAAGTCTTAATTTCAGGAAAACCTTTGCTCCTGTATTCTTCAGGTTCCTGGTTGAAGATGTACAGTGCTGCTGTTCTATGCCTTTCTTAGCCAAGTATTTGCAGGTTGAGCTTTTTCTGCCAATTACTAGCTCCCTGTGGGATCATGTTTTCCCACAAAACATTTCCTGAATATTGCAGTCTGTGTGGAATATATGCTACAACACATCAACTATAGTGATAGGAAGCAGCACTGGACAGAAACATTGCATTCTGCTATTTAGAACGCCTTAAAATAGATCTTCCATTACACAGAAATATGGATGTCTTAACATTTTGTATGCAGTTCCATTAAACTTGCTCCTAGCATCTGTATATGATTATTCTTTTTACACTAACTATTTTGAAGTTTCCACCACACTTTAATGTATGTAGAATCCATAGAACCAGAAGTTCTAATATCCATAGATTCTGATCAAACTCAGTAATAGTGATATTTATAGAAAATTGGTTATTGGATCAGTTAGGGTAGGCTAACTTTTATAACAAATAATCCCAAAATATCAGTGGCAGGCATTAGGCAATACAAGCTGACTTCTCCCTCACAGTTCCATGTGCGTTGGCATGAGGGGAGATCATCCAGGGGTGGGGTGGAGGGACTGTGATCCACATAGTCATTTAGGGATCCAGGTCTTTATAATGTGGCTCCCTTCTCCTCTAGGTCCTTGTTATCCTTGCTATTCAAGTAGGAATTTAATAGGAGAAGTCTAAAAATGGTCATCTTAGCTCATAATCAATTTTCCACAATGTGCTGCTATGTGGACAAGAAAAGGAGACATGAATCATATCAAAACTAATGATCTCTCATAGATGTGAATGGTTTGACATCACTGTACCCAGGACAAAAATAGAGGGATTTTTTTTTTTCTGTTAGGTATTTCCCTTTTGTGTTATTTGAAACATTTAACTTTATATTTACAAGTGCTATAATAATAATACTCCTCTAGCTTTTACATAAAAATGATTCTATTCTATTATGTTTTGCCCAGTCAGACTTTATGTTATTTTCCTAATGAGAGTAATGAATTCACACTGAGCCATCCATATTTCCTTGCACAGTTTTTATGATCAATGGAAGGCATTTTTAAGATGCTTTGATGGGGTTTCAAGTTCAAACTTAAATCAACAGAGGAAACTGAACTTTCCTGACCATGAATGCTATCCTCTAGTTGAGAGAACTTGACTTAATACCTACATGTTTTTAAAAATAATTATTTATTTAATATTATTTAATTTTACTATTATTATTATTTTAATAATAGAGCATATGTGCTAACCAGAGAGAGAGAAAGGGAGAAAGCCACCAGGTCCAGGACTCAAACTGTGGTTAGCACATGGGAATCTAGCACCTTAACCACCATGACGCCGGTCACGGCAATATCCACATTTTTAAAAATAAAAATACATAAGTGCTCTAGGAGAATGTAATTTCATAGAAACCATGGGACATATTCTAATTTTATTTATAGGGTCCATATTTATTGTTTTAATAACTTAGGAGATTAACAACGTTTGATGACATTTGGTCTTTCACATATTACTATCTGAAAGAAATGAAAGTATATATCTTTTTGAGTACTTTGCTTATCAATTGGCAAGAGAGTTAAGTAACAAGAATAATTATTCTAAAACAAATTTTCTTTCAGCAACAGGAATCTTTACAGATTTATGTAGATGTAAGGATATTGTAAATAGCCTGGTTTGAAATATAGAGCCCTTAATTCAGTAATCAAAAGGCAAGTATTCATGAAGACTGCTAGATTTGGTCTTCTAGAGCAGAGCCACAGTGAATGAGCTGAGAGAACTTTAGAACAGTGCTTAACATTAAGTTTATAATTGGGCCTTTGCTACTGATACTGACACGTTCTGATACATAGAAAATGGCCTAAGCTTGAATGCCATTACCTTTCTCCAAACCATTATTGAGGATGAACTGTCCACAAACCACCCAAAAGTGTGTGAGTTGTATCTGAAAGGAAAAAGCTGTACCTCTATAAACTATGTAGGAACCAAAGTGGAAAATGCATAGATAGCATTCAACTACATTAAGGAATAAGAAGGATATTTTGTTTTGTTTTGTTTTAATAGTGCACAGGGATCATTTCACTTTGAAGTTATAAAATTTGGTGCCAGTCCCACGGCCTAATGGTTAAAAAAGCCAGATCCCCTGTGGCCAAATCTTTCTCCCTGACTTGATTTTGGTGCTTTCTCAAAATTCCAACAGGATGGCGAAATGAAGAGACTGCGGTATAGCTGCCCCCTGTGCAAGATCTTCCTCCCACTCTTTGTGTCTTTCTGACTCTTTCTGGTGAGCATACATACTCTTGACAATTAAAAATAAAAATTTAATTTAAAAAATATAAGTTGTAAAGTGTGCTTCCCTTCCAATGTAGCAGTCATTTAGAATAGTTCAAGAGCAAAGCAGGGACTTCAATATTTTAAATGATCATTTATCAAGCACTTTCCATGCGCCAGCCTGTGAGATCAGCACCTTTTATGCATGGTCTTATTCATTACTCACAATCTTATGAGGAGGATACTATTATCCTTTCTCCCCTTATTTATTAAATGTTTACTGGTCATCTAACTTGCACCAAACACTATGAAAGGCACAGAAAAAACACTGAGGTGTGTAAAGAATTATCTCTACCATAACCTCATTTTACTACATTATGACACTCATTTCAGATAAGCTATCAACAAGAATTTTCTGTTCCTCAAGTGCATCAAGAGCGTCCTTTATATTTCTTCCACAAACTTCTCTCTCCTCTGAAATGCTCTTTTCTGAGCTTCCATCTTAACTTAAAAATCACTTCCTCAGAGATTTTCCTTGGTCTACCAATCTAAGTTCCTCAAGCTAATCTTTTACAAATGTCCCTCTTTGCTCTCCTTTATCCCACTTAACACAATTTGTAACTATGTACTTGAGAGTATTTGTTTAATGCCTCTATCCTAAACTTGACCATAATCTCCATGAGAGTAAAGAGTGGTATCATGTAGATTCTTAGGTATAAAGTTCAAGGATTTGTATTGTGTTCGAGTGTAAATAGTAGTCATCTATTCCTTTGGCTTTTTTTCCAGGGCAGTGAAATGTTTCAATTCACAATTCAAAAAGACCCTTTTAGCCCCTAGACTTCTAATCATTCGTTGTACCATGTAAAACTGTGTGGGTTCATGTGAGAGAGCACCAGCCTCCTTGAGGAAAACACAGAAGGAAAGTACAGAGGATTTTTAGGGCAGCGACACTTCCGTTTACTATAGTGGTGAATACCTGTCACTAAAATTCGAATTTATCTGACCATGAATGCCATGCCATGAGTGGACAAAGCCCAATGAGTATATAACACCAAGAGTGAACCCTAATGTAAAGTATGACTCTGGATGATAAAGTATCAGTGTAGGTTCAAGTGAGCCCCTCTGCGCAAGGGATGTTGATAGGTAGGGAGGCTATGCGTGTGTGGGGACAGAGGTCACGTGTGAAATATCTGTACCTTCCACTCAGTTTTGCTTTGAACCTAAAACGCCTCTAAAACCAATTGTTTATTTATTTATTTATTCAGGTTTTTGTCATAGGGTGTGTGTGCTAGCCTAAACGGAGAGAGAGAAAGGTTCAGAGGGAGGGAAAGTGAGAAATCACCACAACCTCCCCCTTTCAGGGGTGATGGCCACACTATAATCCCTTCTCCTCTCTTCTCTTTTTTGGGATTTTGGGAGCATACACACTTGTGTCTGGAGTGATTTTTAAGCCACTGGATCTGAGACTCCAACCATGGTCAGCCATGAGGGAGTCCAGCACCTTAAATACTATGGCACCTGCGCTCCCCAATAATTCACCTATTTATTTAAAGAATTATTTCATTTTATTTACTATTATTATTAGTATTAGTATTATTATTGATTACAGTGAACATATGCTCACTAGAAAGAGATTGAGAGAGACAGAAGGCAAGGAAGTGAGCTGCCAGGTCTAGGACCCCAACTGTGGTCAGCTATATGGAAATCCAGCACCTTAACCACCATGCCACCTGCTGGTCTGTCAATAGTATGTTTTTTAAAAAGGACCTCTGAGGGGGTGAATAGCATGGTGGTTAAGGCACTGGAATTCCCACATGACCAACTTCAGTTCGAGTCCTGGACCTGGTGGCATTTGTGCGCGTGCTCTCTCTCTCTCTCTCTCTGTCTTTCTTTGGCAAAACTCATAAAAAATAATAATAATAAATAAATGTATTAAAAAAAAACCCTGAGTACAATGATCCTAAATGCCTTTGAATTATTTTCAATTTAGCTTGTTTTTGTAAACCATAATTTTAGGTTTTTATATTATTTTTAATATTAAGAGATCTGATTTTCATAAAGTGTTAGTTTTCATATACATAGATCTATTTATTATTTATACATAAAACTACACAGAATAATCTTCAGTTTACACGTGCAATCTACAAACATGTTCTCTTCTGGCTCTAAACTAAACACTACTTTACCAGTCAAAATGAGAGTGTAGAAACACAGGTTAAAAATTCCAGATATGTTTGACATAAAGTGTTAACTGCTAATAAGAGGAAATCAGAAAAGAAGAGTATTAAATGCAATATATCTAAGACTGACATAATTAAGGAAGGAAAAATATCAAAGCCATAAAAATACTTTGATGTTGTATGAAACAGGCACTCACAAATATAATATTGATGGATTATAAGGCTTTTTCAAAGTTTTTCATTCACAGTTAAATCTAAACTGAAAAATCAGAGCATTAAGGTCACAAAAATCTGGAGGTTTGCATTTTTTTTCAATGAGCAAAGTATTTTAAAGCATCCTCTAAGTGAGCAGTTCTTTTGTCATCCCGATCCCTGCTCACTGAACCGATTTCCTGTTTAGAGACTGAACCGAGGGATTAGTTAAATTTGATTTGAAAAATGTCACTAATGAAACATCAGGAGAAGGGGGAAAAGGAAATGCTGAAGCATGTATTGAATAATATTTATGGCTTATACTTACGTATGCGACTCATATACTCAAAAGTAAATTCAACCCAACTGAAAAAGAAAATTACTACATTATGTGTGACCAAAAATTTACATAACATTTGCAGATATTTATAAAGCTCTAGACTATTTCTCAAGTTTGTCATCGAGAAAAAAAGTCTGGTTAATAAAAAATGACAAACCATTTAGCATTAAAATTGTGATAGCTGGAACAGAGAGTAAGAAAGTCATGCTTGCATCGAGCTTCAGTTATGTCATGTCCTGTTACCAATTTCACATTACAGATTGAACTGAAATTGTCTAAATTACGCTCATGCATATGCTAAGCTCAAGAACTTACTTCATATTTATATTGCATTTCTCTCTTCATTCAGAAAGCTTTCTAATAATAACTAATTGATTCTCATAACAGCAAAGTATTAAATCCATTATTTAGATGAACAAATGTACCTAGATAACTATTATGTTTTCCAATAATTTCAGTGCAGGTTGAATCAGTGGTAGTATTGGCTGAAAGTGGCCTCTGGCTGGGGAAAAAAGGTATCAATTTTCCTGTTCCCTTTGGTATAATTATATTTTTTTAAGAATTATTTATTCTGGGACCAGCAGTTAGCATTATGGCTATGTCGCTGGACTCCCACGTAGTCAATTACAGTTTGAGTCCCGGACCCGGCAGCTTAAACTCATGCCAGGCGTGTGTGCATGCATGCCCAAGATCCTGAGTGGAGAATAGAGGAGAAGGGATTGTGGCATGGCCATCCTCCCTGGAGGGTGATTTCTCACTTTCTGTCTCTCTTTCTCTCTCTTTCTGGTGAGCGCACATGCCCTGTAGCAAAAACCTCTCCAAAAAAAAATATATATATATATATTTATTTTGAAGGGAATGTTATATCACAAAAACAAATGTTAGGCACACAGAAATAAGAATTAAAAAAAACATCTAAGAAAAGGGCCAGCTTAATGGTAGGAACAAGTCCAGAGTGGAATATTATCTTCCAGAATTTAAATGGAAAGCTTGGACTACAACAGAAGTTAGATTAAGTACATGAGACTGAGCTGATGAATAGAATTTTATTGCTTCCAACTAAAACAATACTTATCTTTTTCTATGCTTTGTACCCCAGAGATAAGGATTTTTGTCTCCTCTTGAATTGTCAACAGGTCCAGGTAACTACTATTTGAACAGAATCCTAACCTGCTTCTGGCTTTACGTCTTAAGCGAAGTTCTCTTAACATTTTTTGATTTTGATTTATTAAAGCTAAAACTGCCTTTCTTGAAATTAAAAAAAATAGATATATATGAAAAAATACCTATTTAATGACCACAGTAAGCTATATAGCCTCACCTAGGTGCTATTTTATAGTATATTCATTCTACTCACAGTTTCATGCTTAAAGTCAAACATTTGTTCACAGATATTTATATGTCAGCTGAATTTGCTATTGAAAATAGTTAGATCAATTAAAATATTTTGTTAACCAATAAAATGTGGGAGGAAAAAAAAAGAAATGGAAAGCAATTGCAGATATCAGAGATAGAGTGGGAGGAGGGTGGGATATGGCAGAGGATGAGAAATAGGGGAAGGTTATGTGTGTGTGTGTGTGTGTGTGTGTGTGTGTGTGTGTATGAAACAAGAAATGGACAAGTGTGATGATAACATGTATGACTAAGCCACTATACAGCGTATTCTGGATGGGAAACTGCATCTTGTATACTGTGATGATGTTCAGTGAAAGAATGCAAAATAAATAATTAATAATAAAAAAGAATAATTTATTTAATTTTATTTATAAGCAATATTATTTTTTTCATTTTCTATATATGGCATGCATGCTCCCCAGAGAGAGAGAGACAGAGGGAAAGTGAGAAAGTAAGCCTCTAGGTCTGGGACTCAAACTGCACATGGGAGTCCAGTGCCTTCATCATGCCAACTGCCGGCCCCAGGTATAATAATATAAACAGAGATAAGTTACCATCTTGTAATATGCTAGAAGCAATATTATTTTTTTCATTTTCTATATATGGCATGCATGCTCCCCAGAGAGAGAGAGACAGAGGGAAAGTGAGAAAGTAAGCCTCTAGGTCTGGGACTCAAACTGCACATGGGAGTCCAGTGCCTTCATCATGCCAACTGCCGGCCCCAGGTATAATAATATAAACAGAGATAAGTTACCATCTTGTAATATGCTAGAACCATATTAACATTATCAAGAATAAAAGGAAAATCATACTAGTATCTTACTTCTCACTCGTGTTATAAAAACATAGTATCAAAGTTTATTTCTAACCGCATTTCTAGAAGCCATGGGCAAACTGGAATGTTAGGTCAAGATAAAGTTTATCCAGAGAAGAGATTGCTAAGCTAAATTAAGGCCATACAGAAGAAAGAAGTTTGTTAAGTGTCTGCTTATTTGTTGCTTCTGTATGATTGAACTTCACAAAGAAAGACATTCTTTCTCATGATAGAAACATGCACCAAACCCCTTAGGACTGGCCACACACATTACTGACACAAAGAAAAAGCTGGCCTTTGTGCCGCTGCCAATAATCCACTCCAGATAACTTCTACTGATGGACTTTTTAAAAATAATAATTATTTTATTTGCTAAATTATTACTAATTATTTAAAATAATTATTACTTTTTATTTATTAAATTATTACTAATTTATTAAATTATTAGTATTTTAAATTTGACCAGAGAGAGAGAGAGGGAGAGTAAGGAGAAAAGCAGCCAGGTCCAGGACTCGAACTGTGGTTGGTCAAGAGGGAGTCCAGCACCTTAACCACCATGCCACCTGCCAGCCCCTGGTAATGAACTTTTACTCAACTCTCTTCCTTCCTCCAACTTCCTTAGACATTCCTATGCTACCTTTGACCAGTGAGAACTCTTTCCAAACAAATTAATGTTTCAGTTTAAAAGAAGCATATTTCCTCAGAGCTGATGGACATGTCTGTCATTTCTCTCTGCCTCTGCTGCTGATACGCTCTGAGTATACACCCCAGGATTTGCTCTTTATTTTGTGCTAACTTTGTATGATCAATATATTTATTTCCCTTTACAACTTTTACTTTGCAGTTATCTTTTTTTGCTTCAGATTTTGCCATAGGGCACATGTACTTGCTGAAGAGAGACAGAGAGAGAGAGTGTGAGATAGCAGACTCCGGGGGGAGGTGGTGATGGTGGTGGTGATGGCCACACTGTAATCTCTTGTCTTCTTGGGATTCTGGGGACAGACACACACGTGCCCAGTGTGTTTCTCAAGCTGTTGGGTCTGGGACTGGAACCATCCAGTCTTTTATGTGGGATCTAGCATCTTAACTGCCATACCATCTGCTGTCATTGTTTGAAGTTCATTTTTCTTTATAATTTTGCCAGAGGGCACGTGTGCTTACTGGAGAAAAACAGAGAGATAAAAAGTGAAAAAGCACCTCCCATGGGACACGGTCTGCTTGCAATGCTTGTGTACCATTTTGCCCTCCTTTTGAGGTTTTGAAATCCCACGTACTTGTACACAAGCCTGCTGTTTCTCTAGCTGCACCAATCACCAGCCACAGGCTGACCTGACAAATCAAATTGAAAGACACATATTCTAGGGATCAGCAGTTAGAGTAATGGCTATGTAGCTGGACTCCCACGTAGTCGACAACGGTTTGCGTCCCAGACCCAGTGGCTTAAAACTCACGCCGGGCCAGAGTGCATGCGTGCCCAAGATCTTGAGAGGAGAACTGAGGAGAAGGGATTACGGCATAGCCATCCCCCCTGGGGGGTAATTTCTCGCTTTCTATCTCTCTGTCTCTCTCTGTCTGTCTGGCGAGCACACATGCCCTATAGCGAAAACCTCTCAAAAAAAAAAAAAAGAAAGAAAGACAAATATTCTAAAAATTGACACATTACCTCATTCCTTGGCATACCTGTGTGCTTAGGGACGACCCAGGATCTGAACCTAGGGCCTCTTACATAACTCCAGTATGGGAAAGTGACATCTTACCATCTGCACTGCCATAGCTGAGCCAAAAACCTAGAAATTTAAATATTCTTAATTCATCAAAAACAATTATGGGGACCAGTAGGAGGTGTAGTGTTAAGGCAGTGGACTCCCACATGACTGTCCGTGGTTCAAGTTCAGACGCAGCGGCTTGAAAATCACACCAGGCACATGTGTGTGCGTGCCTAAGATCCTAGGTGGAGAATAGAGGAGAAGAGATTGTGGTGTGGCCATCCTCCCTGGAGGTTGGTGTGATGTCTTCCCTGGTACTGTCTCTCTTTGGTGAGTGCATGCACACTATGGCAAAATCCTTAATTTTTTTTTTTTAAAGAACTTACTGTGTTAATATAACTAATAAATTAGGTAATTGGGAAGGTCATGATGTATTTTTCAACGTTTTTCTATGCAAAAATGTGTCATGATTTTCCCAACAACCCAATAGTTTATAAAATGCTTTAAAAAATATTTGAGAAGAGCAACACTGTTTTGTTGTACATATTTTAAATTTCTGGGTTAATAGAAGACAGCGATATTCTCAAGTCTGTTTCTTCATTCAGTCTGTTGTACTATCAGTGTCGTATAGCCTTGGGAAAACTCCATTATATGCTCATGAAATAATAATAGTAAAAGGGGCAAACAATGTTTAAGTATTATCATAAAAATAGTTTTGAGTTCAAGGATCTAGGAGTTCCCTGATTGTACTTTGATAACCACTTAGCCATACTGTTCTGGGAGTTAAGGAGTAAAAAGCCTCAATAGGTCTTCCTTCCCAGTTTTACTTTTGCTCACCGAGAATGCTTCTGGAGCCTTTTCATTTTCTAAATGAGCATTGGATTTGCTCCTATAGAAAACTAACAAACAAACAAACCAACAAACATAGATTGCTTCATCAATAAAGTAATCCTGATCATGAACACCAACACAAAATAATGGTATTGTAGCTAACATTATTGAACACCATGCTTGAGGGATCATGCTAAACCTATTTGAACACATCCTCTCATTTCATCTTTATTTTTATTTTTTGAGAGATTTTTGCTATAGGGCATGTGTGCTTGCCGGAGAGAGAGAGACAGAGAGAGAGAAAGTGAGAGATCATCCCCCAGAGGGGATGGCCATGGTGCAATTCCTTCTCCATTTTCTTCTCAGAATTTTGGGCACATGCATGCGCACACACACACACACACACACACACACACACACACACACACACCACACACACACATGCTTTTGTTGTGAGTTTCAAGCTGCTGGTTCTGGGACTTGAACCATATCAGCCATGTGAGAGTCTAGCACCTTAACCACTATGCCAACCATTTAATCGTTTTAACAATCTATTGGTCTCAGGTTTACACATAATAAAATCAAAGATCAGAATAACTTGCTGGAGGTTATACAGATAGTAGGTGATAGTGTCTGGCCCCAGACTTAGGTCTGTTTGACTCCTTGAGCTACTAGCTATTGCAGTTTACTCTAAGTAATAAAAAAGTAATAAAATAATACTCTGGTCCTGGACCCAGAGCTCTTTATGGTATAAGAATTATGACTAATAACCCCAAAATAAAAAGAAAGAGATCTCTGAAATACTTTGAAGTAGAATGTGTAGTTTAAACAAGTAATTTAAAGGTTTCTGAGAATAGACAGTTCAGTTGGTCCTGAGGAACGGTGGTCAGTGTTTTCAAAGAGAAGAACCACCTTGGATTTTTATGCTTACAGTAATTAAAAATAATGAGAGAAAGGTGAACCAGAAAATCAGATAGAATGTGAAAATTCACGGAAAAACCATAGCATCAGAGAGATGCACTAAGGAAAGCCATATGATGGAAACAAAAGGTTACTCCAGAAAGTTAATTAATTAACTCGGGTAGGAAAATCAATTCGAGTAGGCGGAGTGGACCACACACTCTTTGTTGGTGGTGAACAAGTGGGAGCCCTAGCTACTCATCAACGAGGCATCCCTGCTACTATAGAGGCTACTCATCCTGACAGAAGGCAGGAGTCAGAAGGTGATAAAGCTACATGACTCTTTTCTTTCTTTCTTTTTTCTTTTCTTCTCTTTTCTTCTTTCCTCTCCTTTCTTTTCCTTTTCCTTCCTCTTCCCCTTCTTCTTTCCTTCCTTCCTTCCTTCCTTCCTTCCTTCCTTCCTTCTTTCCTTCCTTCCTTCCTTCCCTCCCTTCTTCCTCTCTCTCTTTCTCTCTCTTCCTTTCCCTTTTTCTATTTCCAGTCTGCTATAGGGCACATGCACTTGCTGGTGAGAAAGAGAGAGAAGAAAATGATAAATAACCCCACTTGGGGATGACCATGACACAATCCCTTTTCCTCTACTCTCCTCCTGAGATTTTAGGCATGCTCGCATACACACCCAGAGTGTCTTTTAAGTTGCAGGATCCAGGACTCAAACCACTCAGTCCACCATATGCGATCCAGCCACCTTAACCTCCAGACCACCTGCTGGTCCAACCCTAACTTTTAATCAGCAATGTGCTGGCCTCTTTTTCCTCAGTCCATGAGCTTCATTTCTGTCAGAAACACAGTTAATGCCTATAGTTATTTAAATGTGGTACAAGATTGTTTTCATTCTCTAAAGAATGATATTTCTTGCGGTTCGCTCCCGGACCCGGTGGCTGAAAACTCACGCCGGGTGCATATACATGTGTGCCCAAGATCCCGAGAAGAGAATGGAGGAGAAGGGATTGCGGCGTGGCCATCTCCCCTGGGGGGTGATTTCTCACTTTCTGTCTCTCTGTCTCTCTCTGTCTTTCTGGAGAGTGCACGTACCCTATAGCAAAAACCTCTCCAAAAAAAAAAAAAACCAAACAAACCAAGAATATTTCTCAATCCTGAATGCCTCACATAGACATAACATAATTTAACATCAACTGTGAAAAATATCACAATATATCTACACATGAGAATGGTGTGGAGTGAAATGGAAGGGATTTTGGTGGTCTATACACTTGTAATATAATGCTAGATCTGGACTATCATGAGTAAAGTTAGTCTTACACTCTCCAGAATATACAATAAATACAAACTATACACTGCAGGAACAGAGACACATTGGACAGTTATCTCAGTATTTGGTGGATGACCTAGTTAAACATTTTAGCTGACTGACTTGGGAAATAAAGCATTGAGTAGAACGCTTAATCTCTACTCCTGAGATTTACCTGTCTTTGGAGGGCCACACATTAGCCTAAGATTTCCTCTTCTAGAAAAAAGTGACTTAATTTGATGAAATCTAGAAAGAGAAACTGTGTTCCGTACGGTCGCACCCCTTCGTTTTGTCTCTTGAAAGCTAACTCCCTACAGGAAAGGTGGTTTTCTTGTAGGTGAGACTTTTTTAATTCTGGTACTCAGTGTTAGGAATCCCCTTTACCTACATGTATCAGTCATTTTTTCAAAGTCGACTTTATTAGTAATGACAGTGATATTCTAATTTCCAATCTGTCTTTTTTTCTTTTTTAATTATTACTCAATTGCTTTAGATTGCAAGCTGAGAAAAATGAATGTTATTTATTGAGCCTCCTAAAGACTCCAAATATATCAATTTTTTCCTCCTAAAAGAAATATATATATGTGTGTGTGTGTGTGTGTGTGTGTGTGTGTGTGTGTATTTTTTAAAGAATTATTTATTTATTTTTATTTATTATCATTATTATTAAACTTTGACCAGAGAGAGACAGACAAAGGGAGAGTGAGAAAGCAAGCTGCCTAGTTTGGGCAAAAGAGAAAGAGAGAAAAAAAGTGAGAAAGGAATCCTCTAGGTTTGGGACTAGAACCATAGTCGACCATGTGAGAGTCCAGCGCTCTTAACCACCACACCACCTCCCAGCCCCTATCATTATTATTTTTTTAAATTTGCTATAGGGCACATGCACTCACCAGAGAGAGAGAGAGAAGAAAGCAAGTCTCTAGGCTCAGGACTCCAACTGTGGTCAGCCATGTGGGAGTCCAGTACCTTTACTAACATGCCACCTGCTAGCCCTAATCCTTTTTTTTTTTTTTTTTTATGAGGTTTTTGCCTAGGGTGCATATACTCACAGGGAGAGGGAGGGAGAAAGACAAAGACAGTGAGAGGGAATGTGAGAGATCACCCCTCCAGGGAGGATGGCCACGCCGCAACCCCTTCTCCATTCTCCTTCCTAGATCTTAGGTACACATGCACAACATGCCACCTGCTAGCCCTAATCCTTTTTTTTTTTTTTTTTTATGAGGTTTTTGCCTAGGGTGCATATACTCACAGGGAGAGGGAGGGAGAAAGACAAAGACAGTGAGAGGGAATGTGAGAGATCACCCCTCCAGGGAGGATGGCCACGCCGCAACCCCTTCTCCATTCTCCTTCCTAGATCTTAGGTACACATGCACATACACTTGGCATGATTTTCAAGCCACCAGGTCTGGGACTCAAATCACCATCAGCCATATGGGGGTCCAGTGATGAAACCGCTATTCCATCTGCTGGTACTCCCTATATCCTTTTAATTACTTTAAATTTCTTATGACAATCAGAGGTTTCTTTATTTGAATCTCTTAGCTCAAGAACATTACTAAAAAAAAATAAATTATGTAGATTTGTCCACAGTTTTCCAGGAATATAAGAATCATTAAAGGGTATCTTTAGGTAACATAAAAATTTTTTTCTTTCTTTTTTTAAATCTTTCTTTGTCTCTCTCTCTCTCTCTCTCTCTTTTTTTCTTTCTCTCAAGAAAGGCTGGTTAATGAGACTGCTAGTTTATATTGTTTTCCTGAAAAGTTAGAGAAAATGATAAGTACTCCCAGTGTTGGTGTTTAGAAGTCTCAAGTTCTTTTAAATTGTTAGCAGTATTTCTGAGAATGGTCAGTTAAATATTATCCTTGATAGGAGATTATACTATTGATTATATTTTACTCTGTAGATAAAACATCAAACTTCTCTATTATAAAGCAAGTGTAATCAATATCAGTGGATTAGGTTAAAGAATTACAATTACAAAAAATTTACTTATAAAGCTTAAAAACTTATGATGAAGACTGATTCAGCTATTATCAGCTGTGCTAATATTAATAGTGATAAAAGAGCTCTTTGTTTTTTCCAAAGAAATATTTAACTCTGAATTGTGAATTTTGAAAACAGCAAAATGTACCAGAGGAGAAATAATGGACTAAGAGTTCTTTATTCTCTCTATTTTTCTAGATATTTAACTATATCTAGTGAAATTTTATCCCTAGTGAAATTTTAGGCTGGCTTTCTCTTATAAAAACAAGCTTACTTCTTTCTCAACCAAAATGTAAAAAAAATTATCCTTTTGTTTCTCATCACAAAATAAACTCAGTAATATTTCAAAATAAAATAATTTATTAATAAATTTTAGAAATACTGGTAATTATTACCAGTGCATATGTGTTCATCGGAGAGAGACAGAGAGACAGAAAGAGGGAGAGAAGTCAGCACCCACTCACAGAGAATGGTCATTCCACAATCTTTTCCTCCATCTCTCCCTCCTTTTGGGATTCTGCGCACACGCGCACATGTGTATTTCTCAAGCCGCTGGGTTTAGGATTTGAACCACATGCACATCAGCCATGTGGAATCCAGCTGTCTTAATCAACAGGCCATAAAGCCAGTCCAAATCACTAATTTTCCCAAACCACATTCGAAACGATAACATATAAGTCCAGATGGAACTTTCAAATAAACATTATATTAATAGTCTCATTTTTGTTTTTTTATAGATGTAGCAAATCCTTTCTTCCCCCCTTGGAGAGAAGTTTTTTTAAATTTTTAAAAATTAAAAAAATTTTTTTGCTATAGGGCACGTGCGCTTGCCAGAAAGACAGAAAGAGAGAGAGAGACTGAAAGTGAGAAATCACCTCCCAGGGGGATGGTCATGCCACAATCTCAGCTCCTCCATTCTCCTCTCAGGATCTTGGGCATGCATGCACACGTGCCCGGCATGAGTTTAAGTCACTGGGTTCAGGACTCCAACCATGGTCGACTACATGGGAGTCCAGCGATGTAGCCATTATGCCAGCACGTCCTTTAAAACCTTTCTATACTTAGTTTTTTTGGACTTATGCTTGCTACCAATTAATAGCTGAGAATTCTTCATTCTGGAGCATTTTGAGTCTGATTATTTTAAAAATTAATACTACTGGTTAAAAGGAAAACACTTTCAAATAAGTATGAATTTGCTACGTTTTATAAGAAAATTTAAAGTCATACCTGATTTCTAATTATCAACACACTGAATTTATTCTGTTGCAGAAATTGCATATACCACATGAAGACTGTGAATTTGTACTGCAAGAATATTCTGGACACAGCAATAGTGCAGCACCCTTTGAAACTGAGGCTCTGTGGCAAAGCCATGGATTCCTGTCCCAGCATCTCCCTGTATGTTGGGCATGTGGCTGAGGCAGAGAGTATGGCTGTGGCATGAAGTCCTGTGGGAGTGTCTCTTTCTCTCACTCTTTTTTCTTTCTCTCCTTCTCTTATGGAAGAAATAAGAATATTCTGCCTGCTTTCAGTAAAAAGGGGAACAAGTATCTTTTACGTTTTAATTTTATAACATTTTGAAAATCTCAGAGGTTCACAGAGCTAGAAATGGATGATTTGATAACATATAATGAATAAACCCTTGAGTCCTATGATTAGTGTATACATCAAAACATATAAAACTTACAAATTTTAAAACTTACCCAGAATCTAGTACTTCAAGTAAATTGTCATTATGATGGCGACTAGACATCATATTAGACTATGAAGTGTCACACATTCTCAGTCTTTTTTTTTTTTTTTTGGAGAGGTTTTCGCTATAGGGTGCGTGCGCTCGCCAGATAGACAGAGACAGAGAGACAGAAAGCGAGAAATCACCCCCCAGGGGGGATGGCCACGCCGCAATCCCTTCTCCTCCATTCTCCTCTCGGGATCTTGGACCTGCATGCACATGTGCCCGGCGTGAGTTTTAAGCCACCGAGTCCGGGATGCGCACCACAGTCGACTATGTGGGAGTCCAGCGACATAGCCATTACGCTAACTGCTGGTCCTATATTCTCAGTCTTTATAAAGGTCATTGATTCATTTTCCACATTACTAAGATTAAAAACAAGTTTTCTCTTTCACTTTTATTGTATCTGAAATTTTCATTAAGTAGCTTTGCCTACTAACATGTAAACACAAAAGGAAATAGAGAATTAAAGCCTCCCTACTCACCCTACCTCTGTTACACACTTTAGAGAAGGCCAAATCTGGCCTGTTGCCTGTTTTTGTATATTCTCCCAGCTAAGAAACACTGTCTCATTTTTAAAGGGTTGTGTGATAGGCTGAATAATGCCCTCTTCTCAAAAGATACCCACGTCCTAATACCCAGAACCTGTGCATATGTTACTTTACAGGGCAAAAGCGACTTTGCAAATATGATTAAACTAAAGACTCTGAGATGAGGAGATGATTCTGGATTACCTGGGTGGACCTAATCTAATCACACGGTTTCTTAAAAGTGAAGAATCTTCCCTGACTATGGTTTGGGGAGATAAGAGGATGGAGGGAGGAATAAGAAGATTGCTGGCTTTAAAGATGGTGGAAGGGCACCATGAGCCAAGGAACATGAGCAGCCTCTATAATCTGGAGAAGGCCAGGAAATAGATTCTCCCTGAGAATGCTAAGGAGGAACGCAATCTTGAGGAACACTTTAATTCAGTGAAACTCATGTCAGATTTCCAAGCTAAAGGTCTGTAAAAAACAAATTTGTGTTTTTAAGCCACTAAAATTGTGATTATCAAAGGAGCCATAAAAAACTAATACCATTTAAAAAAAAGTGTGTGGGGGGGAGCAGGGGAATTTGTGACAGGAACAACGCACAGCCCGTGAAGTCTAAAATATTTATTATCTGGACTTCAACAATTACTGGTTTAGAGATTGAAGCTATCTAGCCTGAGGTTTTCAGACACTGAACCACTGTCACTGTATAAACCTCTGGTGTACATATTTAGCAGGTATCACTGGAATAACAAACTTTAGTTAAAACCAGCTCAATATGGTCTGACATGATTATTATTAGATCTATGCTGTATATCAGGACAACATTTTTTAAAAACATAATCAGTTTTTGCTGCTACACTGGAATTTAGTGCAGAATAATACACTTGATGTTTTCAGAGTAGTGATTGTTTCAGCTTCACTCCACTAGGCATTGGTGGTAAAGTATCATAGGAGAGTAATGAAGGAACACTCTAGATAAATACAGTATGACTGTCACGTCTCCTTAATATGGTTGGAATGGAGCTGATTAGCCTGTTCCTTAACTGTGGTTATATGAACAAATCATGGTAGAGAAAAAGTGTAACAGTCAAGCATTTTGTGACTTCCAAAAGAGTAATTCCATTGAAACTCGTATGAGAACTCATCATAGAAACGGAGGCTTAAGTTTCTAGTTCTGTGTAAGACACAGCAGGCATATCTACTTTGTCAGTCTCACTGAAGGTAGCTACAAAACCAAGTCAGAATGCATGCAGCAGTTCTTTGGAAACTATGAAAGGTAAACAGTGGCAGTCCCAGATGATTTCATTACCAAATTTTCTCAAATACTTTAAGAAAAAAATAATACCAATTTACTCAAGCTTTCCAGAGGCCAGGATTGACATTATAGCAAAACTAGACAGTCCAAGAAAACCACAGACTATAGTCTTCATTAACACACATGCAATCCTCCATATATTATCGAATTGAATGAGTAATATAGAAAACAAATAGCATGGTATGACCACATCAGGTTTTTGCTGGGAGTGCAATGTTGGGTTAATACTTGAAAAAGTAATGCATTCACCAAAATAACTGATGATGTAACTGATGCAGAAAAGCATTTAATTAAACTCAGTGTGAGTTCATGAGGAAACTCTTGGCAACTCGGCAAACTAAAAATACAAGGTAAACACCTCAATTGACAAAAAGCATCTATCTATACAGCAGCTATAGCCAACATACTTTATGGGGAAAGACTAATGCTTTCCTCCTAAAGTTTGAAACAAAGCAAGAATGTCTGCTCTCATTACTTCTCCTCTCCATCATGCTGGAAGATTTAGCTGGCACTAAGGCAAGAAAATAAAATTAAAAGTTATAGGTTAGAAAGAATGAATAAGAGATCAACAGATAGAGTAATGGTTATCTTGCTGGACTTCCACATGGCTGACTGAAGTTCGAGTCTGGACCCAGTTATTTGAAACTCACACTGGGTTGCATGTGCATGCGTGCCCAAGATCTCGGGAGGAGAATGGAGGAGAAGGAATTGTGGCATGACCATTCCCGCTGGTGGGGGAAGAAGGCGATTTCTCACTTTTGTCTCTCTGTCTCTCTGGCAGACACATGTGCCCTATGGCAAAAATCTCTCAAAAAAAACAAAAAGGAAAGAAAGAAAGAAAGAAAGAAAGAAAGAAAGAAAGAAAGAAAGAAAGAAAGAAAGAAAGAAAGAAAGAAAGAAAAAATGTAATTATCTCTGGTTTGGGACAACATAATTTTCTTTATAAAAATTATTTAGGGGTATATAAGAAAGAATCAATAAGAAAAACAAACATGTATATCTAATGAGTTCAGTAAAGTCACAGCATACAAACTTGTGTTGGAAACTCCCATGATCCTTAACTTCTGGGGCTCATGCTTTTGTATCATACGCTCCCTCTAGGTACAAAGAGTACCTGCAACTTATTTCTAATTGGTAATATATGACAAAGATGATGTGATGTGTCCCCTGTGATTACATAATATTATATAAGATAGTCTTGCTAATAGGTTGCCCTTACAGTTTCCATTTTCTTCACTGTTTTTGCAGACAGTAGCCACGAATACTACAGACACAAGGAAAGGAATTTTGGCAAAACTCTGAAGAATCATGAAAACATATCCTTTCCTGGTAGAGACTCGAGAAAAGAACATCACCCTGGTTAACACCTTAATGGCTGCCTTGCCGAGGACCTAGCTATTTCCAGGCTTTTTTACCCACAAAAATGGTGAAATAATAAAGGTGTGTAGGTTTAAGTCAGAGTTTTCCATAATCTTTTACATAGCACAGAAAACTAATACACGCTCAGAAAACCAATACAAAGCTTAACACACCAAGATCATACTGCTAAATATGAATAAATGATTGGAAATGGGCATTTACATAATTATAATACCTCCCAGTAATAAAATATTTAAACATAAACCTAACAAAAATTGCTCAGGATCTGTATGCTGAAAACTACTAAATGCTGATGAAAGAAATCAAATAAGACCCAAATAAATGGAGAGACATTCTATGTTCACTGATTGGAAGACTCAACACAGTAAAAGCCAATTCTTCCCAAATTACTCTACAGATTTAATGCAGTTCCAATGAAAATTTTTGAAAGTTTTGTAGATATAGACAAACTGATTTTTAACATAAGTCAATGTAACCTAATTTATTATGGAAATAAATCCATACAAATATAGGCAATTAATTTTTGGCAAAGGCTCAGACACAATGAAATGGAGGAAAATCTTTTCAAAAAATATTTTGAGACAATTCAATACTAATATACAGAGACAATAAACCTCAACTTAAACCTCACTTCATATACAAAACTTAACCTTAAGTATATCTGTGATATAAAACTATAGAACTTTTAGGAGAAAATACAGGAAAAAAACCTATGTAAGTATGGGTTAGGCAAAGAATTCTTAGGCACAACACTAAAAACAAATAAAAAATAACAACTGAACTTCATAAAAATGAAAAACATTAACTCTATGAAAGATACTAAGATAATGAAAAGGAAAGCATAGGTAAGAACAAATTATTTGTAAACTTATCTGACAAACTTGCATCCAGGATATATTTTTTTAAATGTCATAATTCAAAAGTAAAAAAACAAAACAAAACACATAACCCACTTTCAGATGGCAAAAATATTTGAAAATGCGTTTTACTAAAGAGGATATACAGAGGACAAAAAAAAACCCTTACAAATATGTTAAGATCATTAATTATTAGAGAAATTTAAATTAAAACCATGAAAAGATGCCACTACATCTTCCTTAAAATGACTTTTTAAAACATCGTTGACAGTACCAAGTGCTGGTGAGGATGTGGAGCCGTTGAAATTGTCATTCATGGAAAGGAATGTAAAATGGTAAAACTACTCTGGAAAATATATTGACACTTTTTTTTGGTTAAGTCAACACACATCCTTTATCACATCACTTAGCTATACTACTCCTTTGTATGTACCCAAAGAAACAAAACTTAATTTTACACTGAAACCTGTACACCACATTTCAAATCCAAAATTGAAGCAACTAAAATGTCCTCCAACAGATGAACGGATTAGAAAGCTCTGGTACATTCATGCAATTGAGTATGACTCAACAATAAAAAGGAACAATTTATTGATATACACAACAACTTAAAAAAATCTCAAAGATATTATCTTGAGTGAAAGAAGCCACTCTGTAAAGTTCGTATACTGTCTGAGTCAATTTATATGACATTTTCTAAAAGAGAAACTATACTCATAGTAAATAGATTAGTGATTGTCAGGGATTATGAGTAGGAAGAGTGTATGACCACAAAGGAAAACACAAAGGAATTTTGGCAGGTGATGAAAATGTTAGGATCCTGATGTTGGCAGTGATTATGTGAATCTATACATGATAACATTTGAACTGTATACCAAAAATGTCCATTTTTATGTGTTAATTTAAAAAATAAATAAACCATAGACTGAAGGTCAAATGGAAGGCCATTCAAATAGAGAGGAGAGAACCAACCATGGTGGTGCAGGTGTTGGGGAGTCACTGCATGAATTAGAGCCATATGGGAAGGCCCAGTGATTGAATCCCACTCTATGTTGTGTGTAATCACTGGAATGTCTGTAATTCTGGCTAGTTGACAGGCTTAAGGGTGGGAGAGGCACTACAGCACGGTGAGGTCCTTTTGAGGGTGCCTCTCTGACAATAAGTAAGCTTAAAAGAGGGGAAAAACATAGAAGAGGTAGACGATACATTTGTTACCTTATCTAACTATACCACAGAGACATGACATGTTTTCTGAAAAAACAAACAAACAAACAAAAAACAGAATCTATTCTCTCATTTAACTTTGGCATCAATCAGTTACACCATTAAACTCTCTATATAACAATTTTCACCTCTCACAAAAATTAATACTGTACATGCTTCTATGCCCATCCTGGCAGAAAAAAAATGATAGAATAGATAAAGCTCAAAAATATTATGATTGAATGAGTTCCAAAAATTAATGTCAATTAAGAATGATGGCAACTAGGGTCTATAAGTTTTTTTATTGATGTCATATTTGAGGGTGTTGACTATATGATTTGCAATTCACTGACATGTATAAATTATGTGCTTCTGGGATACAACACTAACTCATCAGTTTGTTAGTACTTAAGCTAAATATAATAACATTATAATTTATATATGCTCTGTGATTCTACATCATTTAGGTTAGAAGACAGTCTGTACTCAGATCTACTATTTGCTAATTGGATAGTTTAGAATAAGACTTCAGAACTTGAGTTATTGTTTGAATCAGTAAAATAAAAATAATAACATCGTAATGTCACTGTCTTGGTAAATGGGCTCAAAATTCAACTGAGTAAATTTACATAAATTGCCAGGGACCAGCCGGTGGTGTAGCGGTTAAGGTGTTGTACTCCCACGTGGTCGACTACAGTTCAGGTTCTGGACCCAGCAGTTTGAAACTGATGCTGGGTGCATGCATATCCAGAATCTCCAGGGGAGAATAGGAGAGAAGGGATTGCAGTGTAGCCATCCCCCATGGCGGGTGATTTCTCACTTTCTGTCTCTCTGTCTCTCTGGTGAGTGCATGTGCCCTGTAGCAAAACTTTCTCTGCCCCCCAAAATTATATATTACCTTAAAATTCCAAAAATATTGCTGTTATTTTTATACAAAACTAGATATCATATTTGGTGTGTGTATGTGTGAATGTGCAAACCCTGCTGAAATTTCAAGATACTTCTATCTATTGATACATCCCTTGTCTAGCACATGGTAATGTTGCCCCTTCTTGAATTTTCTGTTTTTTTTTTCTTTTTTAATCATTATTGAACATAGTCTAATCAGCAGTTCCCTCATAAATGGCAGACTTCAGAAGGTAGTTTCTTTCCTAAACATTAGATATTCAGTGTCCTGCATTTCCAAAATGTCTATGGTTAAATGGCTTGGAAGGGGGCTTAACTATTTAGCAGTGATTTGGATAGTCAATATTTTTACACTTCAAGGAGCTGTTCATTTATATACATGTCACGCAGAGGTAATTGTCTCTCTGGTGAGTGCATGTGCCCTGTAGCAAAACTTTCTCTGCCCCCCAAAATTATATATTACCTTAAAATTCCAAAAATATTGCTGTTATTTTTATACAAAACTAGATATCATATTTGGTGTGTGTATGTGTGAATGTGCAAACCCTGCTGAAATTTCAAGATACTTCTATCTATTGATACATCCCTTGTCTAGCACATGGTAATGTTGCCCCTTCTTGAATTTTCTGTTTTTTTTTTCTTTTTTAATCATTATTGAACATAGTCTAATCAGCAGTTCCCTCATAAATGGCAGACTTCAGAAGGTAGTTTCTTTCCTAAACATTAGATATTCAGTGTCCTGCATTTCCAAAATGTCTATGGTTAAATGGCTTGGAAGGGGGCTTAACTATTTAGCAGTGATTTGGATAGTCAATATTTTTACACTTCAAGGAGCTGTTCATTTATATACATGTCACGCAGAGGTAATTCTAATGTACAAGTGGACAGGCAAGTGGAACTACTAAAAAATAATCATTTGATATGAATTTTTAAATCTTTTTCTTTTTCTCTTAAGAAACTGTGCCTGATGATACTATGGTAAGTAAACTATGTTTGAAGAGTGACTTTAACAACCAGGAATACAGAACTGAGCGTTTACACTAGATTTAAAGATTTGTTTAAAAATGGCTCTTCCCTGCACTGTAAAATACAATGATATACTATCCTGGTATTACATCAACCTGCATTGTTCTTATTTTTCTGAACTATCAGTAACATTGACCGTAAAACCAGGAGCAAACTCATGGCCAATTCTTCGTGAAGGTTTGTATCTGGAAGTTTATTAGTAAGTCTCAGCATGTGCGCTAAGTACCATACAGGTAGCAAAGAAGAGAGGTTCACCTTGAAAAATTTTTTTTTAGTGGTTTGTATTCCATTAATTGTATTCCACAGAGAAAAGAATGGCTGTCTCACTCTTGACCCCTTATATTCTGTTTTCACTTGAGGTTCAGTAAAGGTTTCTGACTTTAAATACTATTTCTGAGTGTGAACTACTGAATAGGCCATGGAGTGAAAATGTCTGAGACATGACTAAAATAATTTTCACTTATGATATTCATGTGAGCAGAAGAGATAATTGTTAATGAATTTAATAAAGCAATCTGATTCATTTATTTTGATCAGATTATATACTGCCAGCCTTCACTAGACCCCATTACACAAATTATTCTTGAAGTAAGAAAGAAAGAAAACACTTTGTGTGTATGTGTATGTGTGTGTGTGTGTGTGTGTGTGTGTGTACCCATAATGTCAGTTTAGCTGACTGTCATATGATATGTATTTGTTCCTGCTGGGTATGATAGACTAGCTTCTCTTTTCTTCCATATTTGAGAGTATGATTTTATATTCATTGCTTACCTTTTTTTAAATCTTACATTTTTGCAAACATTATTCCCAAGTGCATCTTCTTGAAAATTCTGTTACTGACAACCTCAGGCTGAGAAACCATGTTTTCATTACACATGAAGATATGTACTATTATGTAGCTTACATCTACACTAAAAATTATCTTTAACTCACTTTCAAATGACTTAGTATAAATAAGTAGATAAACTAAGATAAAATGTTCCTCATTTTTCAAACGGGATGTGTTTACTCATTTTAATATTCCTTCAGTTTTTTCATACATTTGAGATATTAGTAACACACATTTGGTGAGAAATTCACCTTCAGATCAAACCAAATCACCTGATACCTGCGTACCCAGACCATAGTGTTGTGGACTTTTTCAGAATTGATTTTATATTTCATAAACTGTTGACTATATTTAATGTGGGGATATATAAAATGATCTCCTACATAATATAGTGTTCCTTTCATAAAGACCCATGGGAGAAATTTCTCACAGTTTGGAGAATCAAGAAATGTCTCTGGTTTTTATCTTTTGGACATCATTGACTCTTATAACTGAATTTGTCTCTTTCACTGCTTTTGTGGTTAAGAATTTCAGAATCAAATTTATAGCCTATCCCCCAGTACTTCATGTTCTTAGGATACAAAATTTATATCTTAAACTTTTTGTAGATTTATCTAGAAACTATAGATATATTATTTCTCTTATGTCTTATGTATCTATTTTTAAATGATTATGATTCATGCATTTTTAAGATACCCAACTATTTTAATTGAAACATACTAAAATTAATTTTTTTATAGTTTATTTCTTATGCCACAATTTACTCTCTGCTTCAACCAGTCTGGACCATGTGCATGTACACATGTGCTTAGTGTGTAAAGAGAAGTCCCAGGATGCAAACCCAGGACATTTCAGTTGTATTGCCACTGTGCTACCATTCATTTCCAGAGTAAAAATAATTTTTGAAGACTTGCACATGTATGTGCAGACATGCATGTTTCTGTGTCAGATAGAGAAGAGTGTATGTGAAAACTGGTTTCAGTCATATGCATTATTTCTCTATTTTTATAACTAGTTTATATTTTACCATCTAGTACTTATATATTTACCATGAGAATCTCAAAATGTTTCCATTCTATCTTATAATCCATATATGAAACCATTTAATCACTTAAATGAAAACCTACTAAATTTCTTTCTTTTTTTAAGAATTGCTTTAATTTTATTTATTGTTTTTAAAAATTTGCTACAGATTAGATGTGCTCACCTGAGAGACAGAGAGAGAAGGGCAGGAAAGAAGGAGTGAAAAAGTAAGCCACCATTTCTGGAACTTGAACCTCAGTTGACCATGTAGGATTGAATCCAGTGCCTTTAACTGCCAAGCCGCCTTCTGGTCCTATACATACATATTTAAATAAGGCTATCCAGTAATGAGGACTGTTCATATTATTTCCTTTGTAAATAATGAAATAACTATCAAAATAGACCCTTGTGTTCTACCAGCTAAACAAAATAATTGTACGCATTTATTAGTTTTATATGATGAGATAAAATGAATCTAGTTTTCAGTAATGTCAATGAATATGGGCAGGGAGAATTAATCAGATGAGTACTGAGAAATGATTTTGCTACAACTTGGTCATGGATTGTTTGGGGGAAAAATCAAAAACATAATAACAAGTCTGAAAAAAACAAGGACACAGAAAGAAGGCACTGCTACTGAACATTCCAGAGATGTTAGAAAAAAGGTCACTTTGTCAAGGGTAAAATGATGCATTTATCTCTCCATTTTCATTTGGGTATAACACAGCATTAAAACAGAGGATTCATTTAAGGAACTGAAGGTCTAGGTGACAGAAGTAATTTGGGGATATATATATATATATAAATTTATACAACTACTTACTGAAATTATATTAATGTAAATAACTTTTCCCGTTTAGGGTTCATGTCAAGCAGTTATTCTGACAATTTGGGAATTGGACATTCTATTCAATTGGAATAAAGCTAATATAATACATCCTGGGAATGCTATTCTCAATGAAAATATTTAAACATTTTAGAATGTTACCTGTTATGGATTTTTGTTTTTCGTATGAGAGAGACAAAGGGAAATTCTGTAAGCAATGTCATTACCGTTATTTAAAGTTGGAGTACTGAACAGTTCAGGTAGAGAAAGAAAGCTAATGGTCTAGTTTGACAATCACGATGTATTTTTTAAGTTGGCTAAATGTATACACAATCATTTTCTCACCTTGAACATGCAACATAGATAGACTTTTTTCTAAAAGAACACTATTGAACATTTGATTCAGTATTTGATTTCATTATGACTATATAAAAAAGATCTGAAAATATCAGTTCCCATGGTTTTACTTTAACGGAAGCAGAAAAAAATTCAAGTTATAACTCGAATAATGATTCCATTAATGACAATTTTAAAAAGGCTTGATGAAATAATAAGGTCTAGAAAGCAAACGTTTTAATCATTTTTATAATGCTACTCAAAGGTAGCATTCTACAAGTCTAGAACAATGGGATAGTATTTTTTCTTTTTTTTTACTGGTGTCTTTTGTTACTTCTTGTTATTTTATTTTATTAGTTTTTTGGAAATATTTGTTTAAGCTATAGAAAGAATAATAGTTCAACTCATCTTTGGTTCTTTCAAATACTGTATAGAGTGCAGCAATTTTACTATTAAAGTGTATATTTTCAAATTGTTTTTTATTGTTCTAAAACTAGACTTTGCTTGTGTGGGTGGTGTTTTCTTTTTCTTGCATTCCTTGTATTTTTCTCTATCTTCAGTAGCCTTGTTTAACAGTTTTAAAAGACACTTTCCAAAGTTTCACAGACATATGCTCAACATATATAATTAACTTCTTTCCAGTAGGAAAATACAATGGCAGTATAAGGGTAGGTATACACTTCTAAAAAGTTTGTACCCTCCTACTGCCTGTTTTTAACCAGACAGCATGCCTGAAGTATTCAGTGAACAAGAATAAAAGCAATTAAAGTCAGAGATCTGATGTTGAAAAGTACAAATGCTAAGTTTTCTGGTAACTTTGAAAGTCAAGTAAGCTAGGAGTTTACTATGCAAATCCATAGAAAATTAGAAACTTTTGGATATTTGAATTATTTTACAAATGATGTTATTTCCAACTATTATAAATGCAGTCATCACTCCAGGCAATACTAAATACATGAACTATTTGAATAACTTACTATTTACAGACCCATGAAAAAAGTTATATATATAATACAAGGCAGCAACTCTTTCTTTTAGAGAGGTGAGCAGGGTTATCTAATTAATGTGACTCATTAATTTGAATTTTAAGTTTACTTTAGGATTTAAATTGTAGGGCAACTTAAAAAGGTTATCTATCAAATTAAGTAAACTTCATCTAAATATTAATAGGTAAGTCCATAGCATTTAGAGTAATGGTGGTAATTGTAGAATGGAATTGGTGTGCCGTGAGGAGCATTTGATTGAGATCAAAAGCAGAGGGTTGCTAGACTTCAGAAATCAGTTTGAAATATACCACTTCCTGTTTCTGTAGAAACTCTCAAAAAATCATTTTAGGTGACAAAGAGAGCACTGACGAGGGACACTGGGGTGCGTAGGCCCAATACCCAATGAAGGAACAGCAACAAACCCAATTCTTTGTCTTACACTCACAAATAATTACAACAGGACACAGAGAGCTGTTGCCTAGGGTTTGATCTCCTCACTCATCGTGGTAGGTGAAAAGGAGGGCAAGAAGAGGAATTGCAACTATAGTATCAAAAGAAAAAGAAATATTTGTTGCTACTAAAATGAAAGGTAAGACCTTCAGGTATCTTAAGAAAACTGGAAAACTTTCCAGGGGCAACGGACAGTTAAGTCTGACTGGTATTTTTTCCCAGTATTCATTGATGCTGCCTAATAATTATCTAGAATTACTGATATCATCATTTTCTCTTGTGTTTTAGATTCATTGACCCACACAGAAATGTAGATGCTTAAAATATTTGTTTATCTTGCTTTAATAAAGACTAAGTTCCTCTTGAAATTTCTCAGATTAGTCTTTTTGTTTCCCAGAAATCATAAGTAAAAGGATTAGGTTCAAGAATGCATTGATACATAAGCACTAGGCATTTAGTTATTGATAAATACATTTAAATAAAGATAAAATTAAGGTATATGTTGTATGCTACAAATGGTCCCCAATGGCAAAGAAACATAAAATAATAAAACACAAGTGAACTGAATGAGATTTAAAGGGTATGATCAAAATGAAGATCAAAGTCATTTGGGAGATTTAACATAAGCCCATTGTCTTCTTTTATTCTTCAGCCAAGATTCAGTCTTACGTGTGGATCTGAAGGGTCTCCTCTTTTAACTTTTTAGACCCTTATTAACTTTTTCAAAAATAATGCATGCATATTTTTACTGAAGACCTACTATCTATAAGACATTGATACTGGTTATTAGCTTGGTTCTTCTGTAACCCAAATGGAACTGAGTCCCCAACTTATTCAAAAACCCATATCTATACACAAGGAAATTCTATGTGACTGTTCACAGAAGCTTTAGTCATAAAGCCCAAAGCTGGAAACAACCAAGACATCATTCAACAGGTGAATGAATAAATAAACTGGGGTGCAATTCATTTAATGGAACACTGTTCTGAGATTAAAAACGAGCTTTTATGTCAAGAAAAGATACAGATGAATTTTAAATACATATTAATAAGTGAAAGAATCCAGTCTGACAAAGCTACAGTAGGATTCCAATTTTCTGACATTTTGAAAAAGACATAGCAATAAGTAGTAAAATGCCCAGTGTTTACTAGGGTTTGGGGGGGACAGGGGTGGAGGTGGTGCTGAGTGGGTGAAGCACAGAGGAATGTTAGGGTCTGAAACTATTCTGTATGATATTGTAACACTGGATAGCTGTCAGTATGCATTTGTCAAAGTCCACACAATTTTCCAGCATAAGAGTGAATGGTTATGTACATGAAGTAAGAAAAGAAAACAAACAAACAAAAATAACAAAAACTAAACCAAACAAACAAACAAAAAATCACTTAGGGGATCAGGGGATTCTCAGAACGGAATGCAGTATCCGACAAAAGATCTAACTACATTACAAATGTATGAAACAATCTCACTGATGGGGATGAAGGAAAAGGTGCTGACCTAAATACTTTGAAACTGAGTGGCGTCTATAGGACTGACGGTAAAGGAAACGGTCTTTAATACTATCCTCTAGTAGATAAAATTGTTATAAGTTAGCAGTTCTGATACTGCTATACATGTGTGGGAAGTGGACAATCAAATACATGGATGGTAAATACTAAGAGCAAGATTTCTCATTTTTGTGAGGTTGCAGATAAGCAAGGGGAGGGGGCTAGAATAATCTGTGTGATGATGGATTAGAATTGGAGATACCATTATGATTTTAAGTTTAGCTTCCTGTAGATACATATTGAAAAAAACATGTATACATACACAAGTTAGTATACATTCATATATTTTCTTGCTTTGTCAGCCGAAAGGTCTCAGAAGTAATAATATTCATACGGTAAGAAGCATACCTAGGGCTCAGATGGTGGTTTCTAATACCATTCATCAATAAAAGAAGTCAGAATTCTTTTTTTTTTTTTTTTCCTTTTTTGTCTTTTGGAAAGGTTTTTGCTATAGGGTGCGTGCGCTCGCCAGATAGACAGAGAGAGACAGAGAGACAGAAAGCGAGAAATCACCCCCCGGGGGGGATGGCCACGCTGCAATCCCTTCTCCTCCATTCTCCTCACACGCCCGGCATGTGTTTAAGCCACTGGGTCCAGGACTCAAACCGCAGTCAACTACGTGGGAGTCCAGCGACATAGCCATTAAACTAACTGCTGGTCCCAAGAAATCAGGATTCTTAAAGAAATGTTTGATTCAAGGACAGGGGCAGGAAATATGTAAGATGAACCTGAAGTGCATTTCAGATTTTCAAGAAGTAAGAAAGTGCTAAACTTGCATACATTGACACACACGCACACACACACACACATACATTGAGCAACAGCATTAATAAATTAGTGTTGAAAAATAGTTTAGAGTATAAAATAAATATCCTCGAGTCCATACTGATATAAATAAATGACTGTATGAATAAATAAATGGGGGAGAATAAGTAACTCCCCATACAGAAGAATTCCAAATAGATTATGTAGCTACTGGATGGCTGGAAAAGTCATGAAGCATTTTTGCATAGAAAAATACATCATGAATTTCCTGATGACCTAATATTTCATCTTCAAGGATGTAGAAATCAATTCCTCATCCCTTAAGTGTGGGTTGCACACAGTGACTTTTTCCAAAGAGTACAATATGGAAAAAGAGAAAGAGTATAGTAAAGAAAACTGACAACTATTACCTTGCTTGGGTGATCAAGGTCAACATCAATGGTGATAAGCCATATTGATGGTCACCTAAATATAATGTGATAAAAGTGGCTTTTACCTCTATGATCTTCCTTCTCAAAACATACAATTCTACTCAACTCATAAAACATAACAAAACATTAAACAAATCTCATTTAAGGGACAGTCTACAAAATCTCTAACAAGCACACCTCACATGTATTAAAGTAATCAAATACCAGAAAAGGCTGAGCCCAGAGAAGCCTAAATGATGACTAAATGTCATACGATGTCTTGGGTGAGATCCAGGAACAGAAAAGAACTTTAAGTAAAAACTAAGAAAATACTAATAAAGTGTGGATAAAGGTATGGATGTCAGTTAATGTTACTATATATTATTAGTTTATTAGAGGAAAATGGCTCTGGGGCATATGGAAACTCTTTGATCTATTTTCACAAATTTTCTATAAAACTAAAGTTGACATAAAATATATATTTTTTAAAAAGTAGTGTCATACACCCACAGTTACAAATATTCCAAAATAATTTCTAGTAACAGAATGCAAACTGGTTCATCTTTTTAATAATAAATTATTTTTAAAAAAAGTTTATCAATTTCAAGAACTACATCTATCCAAGTAAAATAAACTCACTAAAACTTATGTCAATTCAGGAACATTGAATTCAGAGGGAACTACATACATTTCTATTTGAAGAATTATTTATTTATTTAATTTTGCTTGTCATTATCACTTTTTAATTTGACCAGAGAGAAACAGAGAAGGAAAAAGGGAAAGTGAGAAAGTAAGCCACTCAAACTGGTCAGCCATGTGGGAGTCCACCTTAACCACCAAGCCATATGCTGATCCCAACAACTGCATAAATTTAAAACAAGTCTAATTTGATCCATCTCAACAAAGCATCATTTATATTTTTTTATATTTTGTGCAATATCAAAATTGATATAATGTTGTTGATAGCAATTAAACCTGCCTATTGGTCCATGTTATAAAAATGTACAAAATCATTTTTATTGACTTGTACGATAGGAGATTCAATTCCAACAAAAATATTTTTGTAGTTATCTACCAAGATCACAAGGTTTTTTTTCTTTTTTCGAAACTTCAGATGTATTTATGTACTTATGATATCAGTGAGACACTAAATTATACTGCCATAAATTGTTCATTTATTGAATATTGGGCACTCATTTTATTTAATAAAAATTCTGAATTGGAGTTAACAACACAATAAATCTTTGTGAATCTCTTCTATGACTCAATCAAAGAATACTTATATCACAAAATAATTACATTCATTATATATTTTTTCTTTCCTTCTCTCTCTGTTTTTTCTCATTCCTTCCATTTTTTTCTTTTTTTACTTGTAATTTTTTTCTTTAACCATAAGTCACACGCACATACCCATGAGTGTGTGTGTGTATGTGAGAGAGGGAGAGAGAGAGAAAGAGAGAGAGAGAGAGAGAAATGAGCATGCCTCCAGGATCCAGCCATGCCTAAATCCCCTTCCTCCAACCCTCACACAGATCTTGGGAACCCATGTATGCTTTGTGCATGTCTTAAGGGGACTGGGCAGGGATTCAAATCCCTACTGACACACGGAACCCCACCTCTCCTGAGCAGGCTGTCACTGCTCCATGGAGCTGGCCCCTGTATTTTATTTCTGACAACAATTTCATAAACTAGTGATCATTTACAGATTTATATGTGTATACTAAATGGTTTCGGACACCTATATTCACGGTATTTGTTGTAATGTCTGCTTCAGACAGCTCAGCACAAATATTTCTGGTATCATACAAAGAAATAAAGCTGTAAGAAAAACATTAGTCCCATTTTGTAAAATTCCAATAAATCTGGATTTTCAACCTGACATCAACCATCATACTCAAAACTGAACTTTTCATATGTGGTGGAAGGTTTTTGATGGTTAAAAATTTAAAAAATATTATTCTAAGAGTTTGATTTTTTTTTAAGTCCACAAATTGACATTTCTTCATCAGCTCTGAAGTCTTTAAAGAAAGTGTAATCGATAGTCAGACAGAAAGGAGCAGGCAGCCCCGAGATAACAGCAGGAGGACATCTGCCACATCAGTCACAGATTACCAGGAGTTCCACCCAGGCCAGGCCCTCTGAGAGCACTCCCTCCTCCCACCTGGCTCTGTCAAGAGAGGACGTCATCTCACTGTGATGCTATGCCAACATCCTAATGCCCACTGAGCTTGGCAAACTGAAAGGGTAATCCAAAGATGGAGGCTCATACCTTCAAAGTCCACACTGGGCATGAACCATTAGGTACCGAAACTGCAAATCCCTCACCTGAAGGAGAAGCATAAACTCAGATGGAAGCCAGGAAATCCAAACAAAAGCTACTATTACAACCCTCTCCTACGAAATATTCATTAACAAAATTCAAATAAAAACGACATACAGGGGCCAGCAAGTGGTATGGTGGTTAAGATGCTGGACTCTCACATGGTTGACCATTTGAGTTTCAGACCTGGCCTCTTGAAATCATGCTGGGTGCGTGTGCGCATGCGTAAATCACAGAAGGAGAATGGAGGAGAAAGGATTGCAGCATGACCAGCACCTCTTGGGGGTGATTTTTAACTGTCACTCTGTGTCTCTCTGGCAAACACACTCCCTGCCCTATGGCAAACAAACAAAAAGTGGCATTCAATCCATTCCAAAGCTGAGCACTTATGTAGCAACCTGCCTGCCTCAAAGTCTCCAGGGAATACTTTTCTTTTAACCTGAGGCCAGTACTCCTCACTACCCCTGCCCCCCCTAAAACTCTCCCCCGTTTTTTTCCATAAACTCGACTTTACTATTCTCTTTGTTTGTCCTCATTCTAATTCTTTGTGAGCCTGAAACAAAGAACTGGGTTTCCTGCTGCTCCTGCATTGGGTATTGGGTCTGATCACCCCAAAGTCTCATGTCAAAAGTACCCGAAGTATTAGTTATGCTTTGTCTCATATAGTATAGCTCATGTAGAGCTAAGGCATATTTATGATTTTTCAGGTTTAAAGCTAATTTTTTTTTTAAAGGTTTTTGCCATAGATGCATGTGTTGGTCGGAGAAAGATAAAGGGAAGTCCAGTGTGCTGGTCAGAGACTTCAAGGGAAGTCCAGTGCCTTACCCACTACACCACCTGCTGGCGCCAAACTAATTTGTATTTAATACTGTTAGAAACCTCGTGTATACTATAGGGAGCTGTCTGGTGACTTAAATAAAGATCGTTTACTTTTTTGTACAATAGTCCTTTTAATTTTTTTCATCATCAGTTTCTATTAAAGTTTTATAATAGAAATAATTTTTTAAAAAATTTTCCCATCTAAATCATTTTCTTTTTTGCAGAAGATTCCAAGTTATTTCATTACAGTGGAACGTTTTAAGCTTAGAACCTATTAAAAATTATCTAAAAATTTTTATTGGGTATTTAATTCTTATGTCAAGCAACTAACTTTATCTTTTCTTACAGTTGAAAGAAAACTGCTGAGTCCAGCAGGTGACATGGTGGTTAAAGTGCTAGACTCACATGTGGTCCACCATGATTTGAATCTCAGACCTGGTGGCTTGCTTTCTCACTTTCTCTCTCTCTCTCTCTCTGGTGAGTCCAGGCGCCCTATAGCAAATTTAAAATAATGATAATCCATAAAATTAAATAAATAATTCTTTAAAAAAGGCTAGAAAACTGCTTATGGAATTCACTATGTATTTTCTTAGAATGTTTTGTTTCCCAATGGTGACCCCTGTATTATCTTTAGGAATTGTTCTGGCTTCTCCATTTTGCTCAGTTTTAACAAGGTGCAGTGGTTAATCTGTGGTAAAATACGGAGCCTATCTTTGTGTAATCTCTTTTTTCCTTTACTGCTACAGTTATAGTATTAGCATCCACTCAATTCTGCATTCATTATTCACTTTAACTTCAAATTGAAAAACTTGTGTTTAACTACTTTTTAAGCTAGAAACATAATTGAATTATATTCCAGTTTTTAAATTTGAAATAAAAGTGTACAATGAATATACTGGAAAAAGCTTTTTTCCCTTTTATTTTTCTCTCTCTTTTGCTCTCTCTCTCTCTTTCTCTGTGTGTCTCTCCCTGGCCAGTTCTCTGACAAAAACAAAACAAAACAAACACAAGAAAAAAGAAGAAAGCATATTACAGTAGAAAAAGTGGGGGGATGAAGAGTAGCTTGGGATATGGAGTGTTTGTTAAAGGATTCTGGGAAAGAATATGGCAGGTTTTAAAGAAAAGGGGACTAAGTTAGGCCAAAATGACTTTTCCCCCCTTTCTATTGGCATAATAACTTACAGTATAACATTTGGTTTGAAGTAGAAACCTCTATTTCTCATTAAGGTCTGTTGATTTTTTTTTTTTTTAAATCTGAAGTAGGGACACAAGCCTGGAAAATACCCCATTAATACCACAATGACCATGATATAAAGTTCATAAATTATTAGCCAAACCGCAATTTCATAATTCGACTTCATGTTCTGTTAGTCTCCATCCAATGGTTACTATTTTTCCAGTCTTCAAAAGTCCTGTTGCCAAGAGGAGATTAAGTTGCCATAAACTGTTACTTACTTTGAATATGAGAAGTCTGTAGATTTAGCTTTATAAAATAGTGTAAACAGTTACTGATTTGCCTCATTTAATTCCTGTACTTTCTATTTCTCCCCACCCCCCACTATTTCAATTAATATTTTTAAAACATACACATTTTCTACAAATAAAGCTCCATATCTTTTTCCTTCTGAAAAGATATGTAGTGAGTTTGCATTTCATACCTTCATTGTACAACAGGGCAAATCATTTTAATTGTCAGAATGTAGGTGAAAGAGTCAAATACTTTAAAAGAGAGTTATAATTTTCCTGTAAATCTTATCCACATTGGTTGTTATTTTCACAACTGAACTTTAAAAGGAAGGGTCCATTTGGTTGCATTTGAATTGGTGACATTTTTAGGCTGTCATTACCAGTAGAAAGAGTGAACCAATGTCTCAACGTGAATGAGTGGGAAATGACCTTTAAAAATGTTTTTCTAGTGTAGGGCTTTCATTCTTTCTCTTGATATATATATATATATATATTGCTCAAAGTATTTTCAGAAGTAAAAAGAAAATCATTTCTTCTGCATATCCCTTAGGAACAAGAACTCAGTAAATTGGTGGTTAACATGTAAATTATGTTTTTAATTTCTTTTTTATTCTTAAAGTTTACTAATTTCTTTCTCCAAATGTGAGCGAGAAATATGTACACACACACATCCCCCATGCCATGATCTATCCCCAGGCTCAGCTAGCCCCTGATTATGGACACATGCATGCCTGGTGTGTCCAGGGAGGTCTTTGGATGTGCAACTGGAAGCTTCTCCTGTGGGTCAGCCTTGCAGAATGTTGTGTTACTGCTGTGCTACCATCTGGCCCCCTATATGGATAATTTTTGACTACTAAGAAAGAAAACATATATAAAAATTTTTTATCATTGTTTATTAAACTAATGTTCTTAAAACTCTACATACACACATACATATATATGTGTGTGTGTATATATATTTATATAT
>NW_006159500.1:142941-145905 GCF_000334495.1 Tupaia belangeri chinensis | reverse complement strand
TTTTTTTGTTTTTTTGATAGGTTTTTCACTATAGGGCGTGTGCGCTCACCAGAAAGACAGAGAGAGACAGAGAGATAGAAAGTGAAAGTGAGAAATCACCCCCCACGGGAGATGGCCACGCCACAATCCCTTCTCCTCCATTCTCCTCTTGGGATCTTGGGCACGCACACACAGCGCCCGGCGTGAGTTTATGTTGCCAGGTCTGGGACTTGAACCACGGTCAACTACATGGGAGTCCAGTGACATAGCCATTACGCTAACTGCTGGTCCCAAGAGAGACATTTTGCTATAGAGTATGTGTGCTCACCAGAAAGACAGAGAGAGTCAGAGAAACAGAAAGCAAGAAATCACCCCCTCCAGGGGGGATGGCCAAGCTGCAATCCCTTCTCTTCCATTCTCCTCTGGGGACTTTGAGTACACAAGCACATGCACCTGGGATGAGTTTTAAGCTGCCAGGTCTAGTTCTTGAACCGCTGTTGACCATGTGGGAGTCCAGCGACATAACCATTACACCATCTGCTGGTCCCTGCTTTGTATTTTTAAAGACAGACTGTTGGAAACACACAGATATATAAAATACAATCCTTGGAACCAGCAGTTGGTGTAATGTCTATGTCACTGGACTACCAAGTAGTCGACCATGGTTCGAGTCTTAAACCCAGTGGCTTAAACCCATGCCAGGCACATAATTTATTAAAATGATAAAATGCATAACAATAATTTAGTACATAGTAATCAGATGGAAATAATTTCACTGTTTTTTATTTGCCCCTGCAGAATTTTGTTCTTTAGCCTTCTGTTTTCCTGAACATCTGACCTGTATACATTATGCTCATAAGCTTTGGCTTCCATTGGATTTGACTAATGGGAAGAACCAGCATGAGCTCACGAGATACGAGAGAGCTAGAAGAGCAATGCTTATATAATCAGAGGGTGTTGAGTTTCTTAGCTCCCCCTTTGCGATGTCAGTGTGGGCTGGGGGGGGGGGGGGTGTCCCTGAGCCACAGCTTCAATGCCTGGTCAGGTTTCTTGCCCACACAGCCCTGCGAGTCTGTATGCTGACGTAACTCTTCCATTGCTCTTTCAGGCCCAAGGCAGTAACTGGTAGCAGCATTACTGAAGCACCCTAGGTTCTACAGTACCCTTTGCTGTTGCACTGGACTCTGCCTAATATCTAAATTAAATAGAGTCATCTGCTTCCTATCAGTATCATGAAATGAAAGTTGTTTTTTTTTCTTTTGAAGGTTGCTTATTTATGTCTTCAGAGAAAGAGAGAGCGGCACCCTCAAAGGGTCTTCACTCTGTAGTCCATCCCCAATCTTGGTTGTCCCAGACCACATGTATGCGCAGGGAAGTCCCAAAACACAAATTCAGGACCTATCCCATATGGATGGTTGTGCGACTGCTGTGACAACTGCCTGACCACTGAAAAGGAAAATTGTAAGAACAAAATGATCAATTCTTGCTATTAAGAACAATTGTTGTCTTTGATTATGTAGCACATAATGGTTAGAAGAAAAGTAAAAGTTTTTTCTCTACACCAAATCCTCTCATTTACTATGAAATAAATGATCATGTCTACTATTTTAAAAATACATTATATGTTTAACAACTCTCTGGACCAAATTGGCAGGACTTCACCTCCATTTCATCATGGCTTTTAAAAAATTGACCTGAAATTCATATGTTATAAAAGTCAACCTTTAAAAACATAGTTCAGTTATTTTTAGTATTTATAAGTTTGTGTAATCATCACAGTTTTCTAATTTTAGAACATTTTCACAATAATAAAAAGAAACCTCACAGCCTTTGTTCTTGTCTAATACCCTATACTCCGTAGCCCTAGGTAACCCAACCACTAATCTAATTTCTGTCTATATTAATGTGCCTATTCTAAAAGTTCCCCATAAATGGAACCAAAGAACAAGTGGCCTTTTGTTTCCAGTTTCTTTTACTTAGCAAAATGTTTCCTAGGTTTATCCATGTTGTATCATATATCAATTCTTCATTCCTTTCTTCTTATTAAGTAATAACTATTTTATAGATACATAACTTATTTATCATTAGTTGATGAATGTTTAGGATATTTCCACTTTTTGCCTATTTTAAATAAATCTGCAATAAATATGTATATAATTTTCACATGGACATGTTTTTATTTCTCTTATGTATTCATTTTTTTTTTTTTTGGAGAGGTTTTCGCTATAGGGCACGTGCGCTCGCAAGACAGACAGAGAGAGACATAGAGACAGAAAGTGAGAAATCACCCCCAAGGGGGGATGGTCATGCCGCAACCCCTTCTCCTCCATTCTCCTCTCGGGATCTTGGGCACGCACGCACACGCGCCCGGCGTGAGTTTTAAGCCACTGGGTCTGGGACGTGTACCGTGATCGACCACGCCGGAGTCCAGCAACATAGCCATTACGCTAACTGCTGGTTCCCTCTTTTGTATTCATTTTTAAATAGGGAACATAATATATTACATAGTAAATGAGAGGATTTTTGGTTATGGAGTAGAGAAAAAACTTACTTTTCTTCTAATCATTATGTATTTCTTCTAAACATTGCTGAATCATACAGTAAGTCTGCATTTAACTGTTTGAGAAAATGCCAGATTACGTTTCAAAACAGCTGCACCATTTACCTTCCCACCATTAGTGTATGAAGATTCCAATTTCTCCAAGTCCTCACCAATACCTCTTGTTTATTTTTTGTTACTGCTTATCCTAGTAAGTATAAAGCAGTATCTTGTGTTTTTTCCCAATTATTTTAAAATTTATGAATAAAACATTACATAATTCTAAGAGTTATTAATTAGCAATGGATGTGGTGTGTTACATGTGAATATGGTTTGGTGTAAGCAGTCATGCAAACAGGAAGTGGCAATAAATTCGATCCTCCAAATGAGTATCCACGGCCTTGACTCAACCGGCAAATATTATTCACCCATAGTGAGAAGGCAGG
>NW_006159500.1:86725-142884 GCF_000334495.1 Tupaia belangeri chinensis | reverse complement strand
TGCTGTTCTCTGGAACTGAATCTCCTACTTCTGACAAATAGATGCGGCATCTCAGGATGCTCCAAGGCCATCAAGGTGTACCAGAGAGATCAGAAAGGAAGCTGCCGTGAGTTAGTACAAAATTCCTCACTCACAGACAGGCAGGAGAGGCTACCCTGGATTCTAAAGGGTGTAGGAATGAAAGCTGCAGGAGGAAAATATGAACCATCTTTTCAAGAAGGGGAGAGTGGGGCTGCAGGATAGGTCCTTTGTTAGGGAAGATAGGTCTGTTGGTGAGTCTCATGAACGGTAAGGGCCATTCCCTAGCAGTCTCACTCGACCAGGAGCAAGAAATAATGTCAGGAAGGTGAGGAGCTAGAAGTGAAGGACAGATACTTTAGTAGGTGAGCATCCGTTCATTTCTCTCCCTCTGTGGGATATAAAGACACTGAATCCTCTGAAACTATAAGAAAGGGAACCTCCATCAAAATAATTGGAAATTAATTTCTCAGTACCCATGCAAAATGGGAATCAAGTCCCATTTATTCTATTTTATTTTGTTAAGAAAATATTTATTAAATTTTATTTATTTATCATTATTTTTTAAATCTGATGAGACAGACAGAGAGAGAGAGAGAGAGATAAAGCAAGCCTCCAGGTCTGGGATTCAAACTGTGATTGGTCAGGTGTGAGTGTGATGCCTCAACCACCATGCCACTGGTTGTCCCCGCATTCATTCTAATTTAGAAAATAATAGTCATATGGCATTCTTTTTTTTTAAAAAAAAAAGAATTATTTTATTCAACAATATTTATTTTTAAAATTTTTATCAGAGAGGGACAGAGAGAGCATGAAAGAGAGAGAGAGAAAAATAGAGAGAGAGAAAGCAAGTTGCCAGGTCCAGGACTCAAACCATAGTCAGCCGTGTAGGAGTCCAGTGCCTTTAACTATCACCTGTCAGCCCCCATATGGCATTCTTGTAGATGAGTGTTTGGGAATAAAGTTCATGTGAACTGGCTCTTGAAATTAAGGTTCCTGTGTCAAAACCAAGCACACTCTATGCAAGAGGAGTAGAAATTATATGATTAACATTTCCTTGATTCTGAGCATTTTCTAAGATTTTCTTTTAGCTACAAGAACAGTGCTTCTGACAGTTTTGAAGATTCTGGAAGCTGGAAAAGTTTTTCTGTTTATAAAAGTCATCTAGTAAAGGTAGAACAAGGATTATCTTCTGTTTCATGCTCATGAGAACCTGTTTAATGCCAGGCTGGGATGTAATCAAGCGAATCATATACTTTGAAGGTAACATTTTCTCAAATGCCCCATGCTATACAAAATGGTGGTTACTTTAGAATGTTTATACCCTTTAAGATAATATAAGAAATATTTATAGCTCCATTTCATTTATAGAACTAATTTCCTATGACCAGAAGACAGATGTTGGTCTGAATCATATAGAGGAAAGTGTAATTGCTTTTTCTTAGAGAGGTATTGGCTGTCAGTCACTTGATTATCCTTTGCCCACCTGCATCATAGATTTCCAACCACAATGCAGCAGTGCCCACAGATCATGATATTCTCTTTTGCTTTATTGTTTTCTAATAAGAAACTATGCAACAGGGCAAGAGAACAGGCAATGGATATTGGCATAAAACTTCTAGTATGATGCAAGTGAACTTCATTTGTTTATATCCAACTCTAATGTCCTTACAGATGGAAAACTTGAAGCACAAGGAAGTCAAGAAATTGTCTAAAGTCAGGAGATAAGTTAGTAGGAAAGAAGAGACTTGAAATGAATCTTTTTAAAAACATTTATTCATTTTATTATTATTACTATTTTTATTTGGTATGGAAAACGTATGTGTGTGTGAGAGAGAGAGAGAGAGAGAGAAAGCAAGCATGATTTTCAAGATCTAAGTCCATGATTTTGAACTGTGGTTGGCCATGTGGGAATCTAGCATCTTAACCACCACACCATCTGTCGGCCCTTTGAAATGGGTCTTTTTTTTTTGAGAGACAGAAATTTTTGCAATAGGGCATATGTGCTCACCAGAGAGACAGAAGACGGAAATCAAGAAAAAAATCATCCCCCATTGGGGATGGCCACACCACAATCCCTTTACCATCCTCTAGAGATCTTGGGCACGCATGCACATGTGCCCGCTGTGAGTTTTAAGTCACTGGATCAGGGACGTGAACTACGATCAACTACGTGGCAGTCCAATGATGTAACCATTAAACCATCAGCTGGTCCCTTGAAATGGGTCTGTGTTTTCCTAGTGTGACAGAATGCCTGAATATACTGGCATACTATCAGAAATTGTCAAATATTATATCAATATTATTTTTCACTTCTGTAGTGGAGCTAAATTAAGATTGGTTTCTTAAAATCCATTTTAATTTTTACATTGAGTTATTATCAGTGAACACTGATAGAGAAGAAGATAGTTCTATATTGATAAAGTTCAGATTAATGGAAATTTAAAAAATAACTAATATAATCATAAAGCCATTTCAATATGTAGTTTTCTATATTAGCCTCTTTTCCTTTGGAGCAATTACTATTTATTTTTTAAGCTTATTTTCATGTAAATGTGTAATGAAGACATTTCTACTAGTAAATATAACAAAGTGATTATTCTGATATTTTCTAGACTCAGTGAAAAGCATAAGTACACAACTGACAATATCCATATAACCAGTCCCCTAAATTAATACCTTCAAATATTTAATGTACTAATCCCCTCATGCTGATGCTCATGAATTAATCATTTCTATCTGATCACAAGTACTATGAGGTTTTTTCTTTTTTTTTTCAGAAATTATACTCAGCTCTCCTTACTTTGTATTTACCCAACAGTCTAGGTGATTATTAACTCATACATATAATAATAACTGAAATTCTTGCTGAGTTGAATTATAATTTATGATAGATTTCCCCATGCATAAATTCACTTAATTTTCAAAATGATCACATGAGGTGGACATTGTTATTATTTCTTTTTTTGATAGTTCAGACACAAGCTAATTACATGGTTGGTCCAAGCAGTAGAGTGAGGATGTAGTCTCTGGCCTTCTAATTAAAATCCCCTGCAAAAAATCTCTCTGTCATACCCTTAGCTTCCCAATTTCCAGTGAAACACATCTTACTAGTAATTCCTTACTTCATATTTTTTGCTCATTGTTTCCAGTTCAAATATAATCTTTTCAAGGAAGTCCATTGTTAGTGAAGCCCACAGTAATGTAACTTCTTGGCATAGTACATGCCCATAATATTTATGTTTAGCTTAATTAAATAAATAGTCACTTGTTGATATGCTTGTTACTAATTTTCTTATGTTAATTAGGTATATTTCTTTTGAGAATTCAGAAATGTTCCATTTTTATTATGAAAGATAAAACTGAAATAATTGGTTATTAGTATGTATGCAATAGCAAACTTATCTGAAGACACGTCCACTCTTATTATTCTCCATGGTATTCATCAGAAAATTAATTTCTATTTAAAATGAACTAAAATGTAGTACTTTTAATATTCTTACAACAGACAACATTGAAAGGAGATATGCATCTTCTTTCTTTATAAAAATTAAACATATTTTAAGCTTCAGTAGCATGTTGGATAATATTTTAAACTAAAAAATACATTTAATTTAAATGTAATCAGTACATTCAAGCTATAGAAGAGACTGCACCCACAGCCTTATAATACCAAATTTTATGATTTTAAAAATGTTTATATATAACTTCTTCCATTTTGCCTAACAGAAAAATGGTCATACCACATTCTCTGAAATCTGCAATAACTTCCATTGGAGCTTTTCACTAATAAAGTGGCTTTTGGACACAACATGTAGATAAGAATTTGACACTTCACTAACAGCCAGAAAAAAAAAGAAAAAAAGAAAAAACTTCAGAGTCTAGGCTTCTAGTTGGCTATGTGTACATTATCTGAAATGATTTACTTGAAAAATCACTTAGGCTTCTTTGACATTGTAGACTGACTCTTCTCATGTCTCCTGAATAAATTCACTTTTCCTGAAAACAGCTCAGATAGCTTGACCTTTGAATTATAAATGGGTAGCATTTATTATAATAACTTTTTATAAATAATGGTCTGTGTTGGGTGCAGTCAATTAGACTAACATGTTCTGCTATATCTTAAGTATCAAGCTTATTTATCCTCTTGAAAATTTTTTTCATTATGCATGTAAATTCTAAGAGGTAGACATAAATGCTGAAAACTTGAAGATTGCATATATTAAATGGGTCCCACTGGCTCTGACCATAGAATCATCCACTAAGAATAAGTTTGATTTGAAGGTTGAATGGTAGTGGAATAGGGCCATTATTCTTACAGGTCACTGCTATACCAACTGATTAGTCAATTTTTGCCAAGTCACTTATCCTCTTCTCAATTTTTTTTTCTCTCCAAAGTATTAGGGCTAAAATTTAATTAAAAAGAAAAATATACGTTTGTGTTGTATTTATGTCTTGTTTCTAAGTGGAATCTACATTAGTAGTGTGAACTGTTAGATTAACAGAAACTTATTTCAGTCATCTATATTTGCATGTAAAAATATATTTTTGATACAGTTCATGAACACACCAATATACACTCAATAGGGATTTTTTTTTTGAGAGGTTTTTGCTATAGGGCACGTGCGCTTGCCAAAAAAACAGAGAGAGACAGAGAGACAGAAGGCGAGAAATCACCCCACCCCCAGGGGGGATGGCCATGCCGCAATCCCTTCTCCTCCATTCTCTCGGGATCTTGGGCACACATGCACATGCGCCTGGCGTGAGTTTATGCCACCGGGTCTGGGGCTCGAACCGCAGTCAACTACATGGGAGTTCAGTGACATAGCCATTATGCTAACTGCTGGTCTTGAATAGTGAATATTTTTCTTTTTAGGATTTTGCTTCAGAAAGGCTCGAGATAAAATGATAGTAGAAAGAACATAGTCACAATGCAAACACAGAAGAATCAATGAAATAATTACCAGACACACACATTATCAAAGTAAAAACTGATTTTATCCCTTATTAAGCAAATAAGGTAATATATAAATAAGAGCAATTTATTCATGAAAAACAGATTCCAAGATGTGATATACCATTTAATGTAAACACTGATATTTCCTAATATTTAATGATCCCTGCTATAGTGTTAGCACCTCTCATCTTCCGTGTAAATGTTGAAAGTCATCTACTATTCTTTTTGTGCAAAGCTGAAAAAGAAAGTAAGGGATGAAAGGGAATAAGAATAAGGTAGAATAGGGAATGGGAAAGAAGTTTAGAATGGGCAGAATAGAGAATGAGAAGAATGGATAGAAACAGAAGCAAAACAAAGGAGTAGAAGTGGAAACTACAGAACTTACATGCATATAGGACATAGTATAATATGGTTTCTTTATACTCATGATTTCTTTAAACTTTAAGGGAAATGATTAAAATAAAAAATATAGAATAGCTAGAGGTAAATATCTAACATGAACTTACTGAAAACATACAGGCCGAAAGCAGCTATTTGAAGGTATTTAACTTTAGTCAGGTTGTATTTTCTTTAAAATCATCATAATGCTAGAAATAATACTTATGTTTTAGTGATATTTGTCTTTCTCAAAATGGTCCAAAAAATTGAGGACTTAATGCTATAAGACAGTATACAGTCAACTGAAAACTATGAACCTATTGTCTGGTCAACTCATACAGAAAATGAAAGAGACAAAAATACAAAGTCTAGTCGTCTCTTAGAAACTCCACAGTGTTCTCTCTAGTTTATGCCATAATTATCAAAGTTGTCATTAATTCTAAACACAGGGACACTTTTCTTTTATTGCTGCTATAATTTTATATGTCAACTACTGTCTTTCACTTCCAGAATAAATGGTTGCATTTTCAAAAGTTTAATTAGTAACCTTTGAGTTGTAGTTTTACTGATTCATTCCCTCTATTTAATTTTTTTAACTTTGTGTTTTTAACATTTCAAATATACATTACCAATTAAATCAATGATTTCAAAATGTTTACCACAAGGGAATTATCAAATATAAATTAGTACAGAATACCATTCAATATATAATATTCCAAGCATTGAACAGTAGTGCAGTGGTAAAACCAGGTACTCTGTAAGGTAGACCTAGACCCACATGGGAAGGTTTCTGGTTTGCATCTGGAGACCTTCCTGAGGTTGCTGGCCATGCAGGTGTCCACGATCTCAGCTGGAGGAAACTGCGGGATTGCAGTGATGTTAAGACCCTGTGAGGGGTCCTTTATCTGTGCCTCACCACTTTCTGTCTCTCTCACTCATAGAACAAATAACAGCTAATATATATATACATACATGCATACATACTTACATACATACATACATACATAATATATTCTGGCCAGCTGTGGCAGAGCAGTGCTAACACATGCTCCATGATTCTGGGCTCACACCTTAAGGTCCCTAGTTCCCACACTGAGGTCTCCCTCTATGTGCAAGGGATATATGTGATCCTGGTTGGCTTGGACTAGGGATGTAGACCCTGTTGCAGGTGGCTGTCTCTCTCACTCATGAAATAAATAAACTTAAATATGTGTGTGTGTGTGTGTGTGTGTGTGTGTGTGTGATATTCTGAAAGTACTGAGAGTCTTACACATCTGAGCTCTTTTTGAATTTGTTAGTGAAATCTTCGTTTAAATACATACTTTTTTTTTCAAAGTGCTTTCAAATGAATACTCTTCTGCAATAAATTAAGTATGGTCCAGCCATGCAGAGCTTGTTAATGTCTAGAGTGCATCAGAGTCTCATGGAGGGCTTATTAAAGCCCAGATTTTTTAGACCACATCCTCAGAGATTCTGACTCAGTGAAGTCTGGCGTGGTCCAATGAATGTGCACTTCTGTCTCCTAGGTGATCTGAATACTGCTGATCTGCTGACTATATACTCTGAGTAGAGTTCAAAGTTAGACTCAATGTATTTAGAAAGTGTTTTTCAGCTGTTGACATCTACTTATCCTTTACTTTAGGAGCAAAAGGAGAGATGTTGTATCTTAAAGTAAGCCAAGATAGTTTCTTTTTTCTTATACTCAGTGTTCTCTACTTTGTAAGTGAATGTTACCAGGGCTGCAAAGCCCCAGCTTCAGCAACAGTTACATTGTCAACATCTCTTAGTGGGAAAGAACAAGAAATTTGGAAACAGACAAGACTTCAAATCTCATCTTTAACATTTATTAGTTGTGTGCCTTTAGGTGAATTACTAAAATATTCTGAATCTCCCTTTTTCCATTTGTACAGTAGTAGTAATAAGACCTACATAAAAAGATTGCTTAAGCATTTAACAAATTAATTCACGTGGATACATTGTGAAACCTCTGAAGCACTTAACCCATGTTATTTGGAGACTTGCACCTTTTGCTAGGCCCTCTAATAGCCCCACAGCTTCAAGCTTTCCATCTTCATTGACTATCTATCTGTAAGTTAAAAGACATACAATACTTTCTCCTCCATTTTGAAAAGTTTCCATGACCTTAGATACATGCTGACTTCTTCCCCTCAGTCTTCCTCATTGTCTATTTTTGAGAAATATTACATATACTTACTGTCTGTAATTCCAACAGTGCTTAGTCCTTCATCTAACCACTATTGCTAAATTCTGCCTCCACCACTAAAATAAAATTACCCTTTAAATGATCACATTGACTCTGGAAAGTCGAATCAATCCATTTCATGTGCGATTCTCCCAAACATGAGGTCTCTGCTACCATGCTGGTGATAGCACCACTCCCACGCCTTGGGAACTCTCCCCTACCTCAGGGTGAGCAGCGCTGCCCTCTTGGCTCCCCTTTACCTCAGTCTTTGCCAGCAACTCTTCCACTGCTTGCCCTGATGTGTGCTGTCTCTGGGAAATCTCATCCACACATAGACTCTTAATTCCTCTCTCTGTACCCTGGCAAATCTTTAAACCTCCATGCCCATGCAGACTTTTCTTCTAAACTGCAACCCATCTACGTTAGAGCTAAATATCATTAATTGATGTCCAAAGTTGAATTATACAAAACTAAACACTTACGCTGTGCCCAGGATATGCTCTTATAGATCTGTATTCTGTGGGGGATGAATAGAAATTCCACCTGCCAGGCCTAAATGGTTATCTGGGGGAGTTCACTCTGCCTGGAATACACTTCATCCTGCCTTCATTTGGGAGACATCTATTCATCTCTCAGCTCAACATGTAGACATTATTTTCTCAGAAATCCTTGTCTGGCCACAGGTAGCTTCTGTGTATTTTCTGTACCCGACCGACAGCAGGGCATCTGGCCATCCTCTCCATCACACTATAAATGCTGTGGAGTAAGAGTCTAGTTTGTCTCTTTAACTAATGAACTATCAGCACACAGCTGCACACACGGCATATATAATAGGGGATTAAAAATACTGTTTATCTCCCTTTTCCTGAATCAGTCAGGCATTCTACCAATGATCACAGTGCTACCACTCTTCTGGGTATTGTGTGAGCCACAGTGAGCAGAACCAACTTTTGCCCTCAGGCATCAGGGTGTCAAAGACAGACAATAAGAAAGTTAAGACAAACAAGCAATAAGTAACCACAAAAATCCAGACATTGTAGAAGAGAGGGACATGGATTGAGAAGAATACTTGAGCGGAATCTATTTAAATAGGGGGAGTAGAAAGAGTTGGGAGTTGTTTTTTAAGTAGGATCTAGCCATGCAAAGAGGAAATGCATGAGCAATGACTGAATTGTGGGAAAGACTTGGTTGGTTTTAATTTGCAGGTGTGTGTGGATTGAGGTGGGGGGAATGACACTTTTTCCCAACCTGAAAGAAAAGATGCCTAGGAGTTTAGGTATCAGAGACTACAGTATGAGATTAAGGCTGAAGAATTAAACCAAGACTGTTCTTTGTAGAGACTTGTCAAGTACAAATCATTTACTTTTCTAAATTAGGTTCAATAAGTATCAATGTTGTAGTTATTGTTCACAACAGATTCTCACCATGTTATGTTTTTCTTGAATCAGTTTAATTCTGTATAGTAATCAATTTTCAGTTGTATTTAAGTAATGTCTATATCTTTTCTGAAAATAAATTTTTATTCACTATTAGTAGTTTGTTTGCCATTTTTAACACAACAAAGAGCCTTGAAGATATAGCCATGTTTTTCATTAAATAATACATCAGAACAGCTCCGTGAATATAATTTCCATATAAAACCTCTAGAAGATGTGTAATAAATTAGATTTATGCCATCACCTTAATAAAGAAAAAAAATTATGTACTTATAGTATCAATGGAGAACTGAGGTTAAAAATGTTATTTCCCAAAGGTAGTTTATTTCAGGGTAAATTGTTCATCAGACAATATTGAGTGTCAAAATCTCAACTGCATTTTTTTATTGTAGCAATTTTAGATGGTACCAGCTCTAACCCAAGTATCACATATTTATTTAACTGCAAAATTTGAAATATGGGTTTATACTCCAAGTATCAACTTCAGGCTTAAGACTACATTTCTAAATTCTGAGTCTAAGAAAGGTTTATATATTTAATGACAATTGCTTATTAACGCATCTAAAATGAAATGAAACGATTGCTTAAAATGATGGCTGTGAATATAAAGATTCCTTAATCTTAGTACATTTTAGTCTTGGTAATGCTTTGCTATGAGGGCTGTGCTGTGCATTACAGGATGCAGGGCTGCATCTCTGGCTACCACGCACTAGATACCTTTTGAAATGCAAAGAATGTCTTAAAATCACTTCAGAAAGTAAAATTGTTTAAATCTCCTCTACGTGTTACAGATGCTTATATCTATCTACTGTATTGAGGTTTAGGGGAAGGGTTCTAGGCCAGAACGTTCCCATTTATATGACCCTAAAAGAATCGCCTTTGTCAAATGTGTAAAGTTTATTCAGTACTATTATGTGTATAGTAGAAAAATTAAGTATTTAAGTGTATAACATACAAGGAGTCTTCTAAACATTCATGGAAAATGTACATGGAAAAAAAAAAACAAACAAAAAACAATCATGTGGATTTCAAAAATTTTGGCACCAAAATAAACTTGTACTTTAATTCTATTTTCCACAAACTTTTAAAGTCCCTTGTATTTTAAAAATAGGAGGCTAAAGTAATGCTCTTAAAGAATATTTATTTCTATATTTTATTATTGTTATTCCATAGGAGAGGTTGCATTTTGGTTATGGAATTATTAAACCGTGTGTCTCAGAGAGTATTCTGACTGTTCACTGGGTTGGAGGTAGGAGTATACAGAAAGAAGAGTTTAGTGTCCATTAATAAGATGAGTTCAGATTGTCTAACCATTATTTTGTATGTTCATTTTAGTTAATATTGCTGTTTATCAAAGGATAAACAACTAGTCCAATATGTTAAAAGTAGAGAGATGGTAATATAATCCATTTATAATTTTCTTTTTTAAAGACAAGGTCTTTCTCTGTCAAGATCCTCCTGCTTCAGCCTCCCCAGTACTTGGAGCTATAGTTGCGCACCATTGTACCCAGCTCTTCAGAGTGAGCAGAGAATTGAACCCAGATCTCCCACGTGCCTTCAGCCTGCCAAATAGCAGTGTCAACCAGTGTGCACTACTGCAGCTGGGCCTATAAATGTCATTTTGTTCATTTTGTAAGAAAGATGGTCTTCTAGAAGTGACATTAATCCAACTCTTGGAGCTAGACACATAGTCCCGTATTTAGTCACTGGAATGGTACAGAGGGAGGGTAAAGGGAAGGGCTCTTTGCTAATATCTCATTTAGAAGATGATCTTAGATTATAACCATAGGTTTATGTGTAGTTTTGGTAAGGTATGTGTTTAGTGTGGACAAATAGTTTGTAACATCTAAGCTTTACAGATGAATTGACAGGGTATAAGAAAAAGTAAACTTAGTGAATTAGGCAGTTGTAAATATCTTTGTTATAATTGATAGAAAAGATGAATCTAGGACGTGAAATTGTTAAACCACCTCAGAGCAGTGAATATCAGGGTTTATTCCTTAGGTTGGAAAATAGAGGGGCAGAAAGAAGTTTTTTGTTTTTGTTTTTGGGAAGAGGTTTTTGCTATAGGGCATGTGCGCTTACCAGACAGACACAGAGAGAAAGAAAGACAGAAACAAGAAATCACCCCCCAGGGAGGTTGGCCACGCTGCAATCCCTTCTCCTCCATTCTCCTCTCGGGATTTTGGGCATGCACGCACACGTGCCCGGCGTGAGTTTAAGCCACTGGGTCTGGGACGCAAACCGCGGTCGACTACATGGGAGTTCAGGGACATAGCCATTACGCTAACTGCTGGTCCCGAGAAGGAAGTTTTATAAAGGGATGCTGATTCGTTCATATTTACATTTTGATGATAGCCATTGATGCTTGTGCATCTCTTTTGGCTGTACTGTGGTAATACATTGAGTAATTAAATGGAAACATCTTTCTAATATTTTAATAGTATAGAGCTGATAATGAATTATGCTATAAGCATTATACTTAAGAGTACTCTGCTACTTTATGTTTTAAATTGAGCATTAAGGGAATGTGATATTTTAGTCCTAACTGCTGATACTTTTATCTAGAAGCCTGCTACAATTTTTATCTTCTGTGAAATTTTGTCCCCAAGAAAGGATGACCTTTTTTTTAAAAAAAAAAAAAAACAGACTGAGTTGGCCTAGTGTATTCTTGGTTATCAAAATAGAGCTTTGGGACTTGAATTGGTAAAATATTCATGATGTGTGAAAGACCATGATACATACTATACCGAACAATCTCAGAACTGGATGTTGTGTGTACAAACAGGACCTAGAAGGACACATCCCACTGTAAGCTCTTTGTGACTGTGGATGACTTTGTTTGCTTCTTGTGTCTTTCCATTTCCTATAATACACATATTAACTTTAAAAAAAATAAGGGTTATTTTTAAAACCTGTTAAAAGAAAAAAAGAAATTTCCAGTCCCTCAAATTGTGACAACCACTTGTCTGGTTGAGAATCACTACTTGGTATGTTTCAGAGTCACCCAGGGCTTCAGTTTGGGAATACAGCATTTGTCCTTTCCTAAACATCTGGCTGTCATTTCATGTCATTAATATTCAGAACAATCATTCCTAGGATATGTCATCTGTATGCTTTTGAACACCAGAGTTGGTTGTTACGTTCTTGAAGATTCAGGTTTTGTTGAACTGATCGGTTGTCCTGATAAGCATAATTCTATTCTGTAGTTTGTTTTAATTAATTATAGTTGTAATTCATAATAATTATCTAAAACGTGGAGAACTAAGTAAGACAGAAGGGAAAATGAAAAAGCCACTAATGATAACCACTTTTAGCATTTTGAAATACGCTGTCTAAATAGATATTTTTTTGTAAAAGTGGGAAAACACATACATGCAATTTTTAGTTGTTCTGTTATGCTTAATATTATATTGTATGTATTTGCCAATGCCATTAAATAGTCATTGGAAATGATAATATTTTGCCTTTTTATGTCTTGTCATTGAGAAAGATGGCTGATTAATCTACCCTTCTTATAGGGTACTTTTCCCAATTTTTTTTCAGTGATAGAAGTCTATAAGCATAGGAGCCAGCAGGTAGTGTGGTGGTTAAGGCACTGGTCTCTCACATGGCCAACCACAATTCAAGTCTCAGATCTGATGGCTTATTTTCTCACTTTTTCTCTCTGTCTCTCTCGTGGTGTCTCTCTCTGGTGAGTGCATGTGCCCTATAGCAAGTTAAAATAATAATAATAATAACAAAGTTAAAGAAATAATTCTTGAACAATTCTATAAGAATAAAGAATCTAATTTAATACACAGCCAACTAATGCTGGATTATTTTTGAGTAGCTTTCTTATTCCTATGTAAAAGATGCAGATTTTAAGGCATATTCTTCTCTTATAGTCAGCTTTTGATTATTTTCTTTTTGTTTTAATACAGACCACAGCCATCTAAAATAAAATAACAATATACATATAAGTGATAGAAATGACTGAAAAAATTCATGCACATACATACACCCACACATTGCCTTGTAGTTTCAGGTTCTTTTCTGTTTTCATGAGCAAGACAGATTGGAAGTACATTTTTCAGGCTTCTATTCAGAAACCCTTAAAAAGAGACTAAAGGTATGATTGCATTCCTAATTAAATAATGAGTTAATTATACTCTTCTAAATAATTTACAAATATTGAGAGATAATTTTGACTGCTTTCCACTTAAAACAATGTAGAAGAATAATAAACGACATGGGTATATACCCAGGAAAACGGAAAAGATGTCCACATAAATAGTTGTATGTGGATGTTCATACCACCATTATTCACAATAGCCAAAAGGTAGAAATAACCCAAATGACCATCAGCTGAAGTATGTATAAACAACACAGGGTTTACTGATACACTGGGATATTATTACACTAAAGAGGAGAATGAAGTATACTGAGCTGTGCTACAACACAGGGGAACCTTGAAAACAGTATGCTAAGTTAAAGAAATCACCACAAAAAGCCACATGTTGTATATTTTTTATATAAAATGTATAGAATAGGCAAATCCAAAAAAAATAGATTTATGCTTTCTAAGAGAAATTGAAAAAAGGGAATGGACAGTGACTGCAAATGGGTATGGAATTCCTGTGATGGGGGCTATGAAAATATTCTAGAACTATAAACTGATGACGATTGCATCACATTGAATATACAGTAAAACCTACTGAATTGGACATTTTCAAGATATGGATTCACAGTATATGAATTATATCTCAAAAATAAACAGAAAAGAGAACAATCCTTCTACAAGGAATTTTCAATAGATGCCTGAGGTATTTATGCTTAGCAAAGTAGAAGACTCTATAAATTCCATCTACAAGAAAGGAGAAACCTCTAGCTGATAAAGAAACTGGAAGTCAGTCCCTCAATTAAGAAGTAAATGTTTTCAAACATTTTAGTTTTCAGTGCTTTAAAAAAAGGGAGAGGGGAGCTTGATAGATTATCCAAGGTGCCTATCTATAAATATCTCTATTGGTAAGAAGTAGACATTACCCTGGAAACTCAAGTTTTAACCACGGACTAAAGTCTAGCATAACATTTAATCAGGAGTATCACCTTCCATTTCCTGAAAGAATATATTCTTATCAGCAGTCCTTGACAAAATCAAATGACTACTGTATTTTAAACACCATAAGAAAGCAAGAGTTTGGGACTAGCAGTTGGCGTAATGGCTATGTTGCTGGACTCCCATGTAGCAGACCGTGATTTGAGCCCCGGATCCGATGGCTTAAACTCACACCAAGCGCATGTGCGTGCATGCCCAAGATCCTGAGAGAGAAGAATAGAGGAGAAGAGATTGCCGCGTGGCCGTGCCCCCCGTGTAGGGGGGTGATTTCTCGCTTTCTATCTTTCTGTCCCTCTCTGTCTTTCTGGCGAGTACACGTGCCCTATAGCAAAAACCTCTCAAAATAAAAAAAGAAAGAAAGAAAAGAAAGAAAGAAAGAAAGAAAGAAAGAAAGAAAGAAAGAAAGAAAGAAAGAAAGTAAGTAAGTAAGTAAGTTTAGTGCTTGAATGTTACAAATCTAATTATTGAATCATCTGCAAATATTATTCTGGTTACTCTACCTCAGGATCTGAATCATTCTTCCTTGCCAGGATTTCTCTCTGTTTTAGTGAAAGGAACAATAGTTCTATCATTTTAATAAACTGTAGGGGAAAGAAGGTCAGCTGTAAACACATAACAAAACAATTAATACTCCCCTCTCAGAGGAAGGTTTTAGGGTGATATAAAGTTATTTCGTTTTTTAAATCATTTGAATGTATTACTGAAATATCTTGCAAGGATTTAACTGCTGTGAGAGAACAGGTAACAGTATAACTTCCAATGAATGCAACATAAAACATAACCTCTATTGTTGTCAGATTGCCCAAAAGGGAAATTTCTGTGGATTTCTGGAGAAAAAAATACTATACTAATGTAAATTGTCAAGGGAATAAATAGAAAAATCTTTGCTAAACCTGTTGTCAAGCACAAAGTGTGAATATCTTTCTGAGACCCTATTGCTGACCTTGTCCTTGGCCTTAATTCCTCACATTGCCACGGGTGCTAGATCTATATAGGAAAAAAATTAATATGGTAGAACATTTTAGCTGACATTTAAGAATGGGTTAGGTCAGAGAGAAGGGTGACCTCATTTGGAGGAATACAGTAGGGCAATGTGGAAAATGAGACATAGAAAAGATATAGAAAAACAATAAATCTTGGCAAAGATACTTCTGTAAGTAAAGTTTTAGGTAAAACCTTAGAGCTATGAGTGATATGAAATATCACAAACTGTTACCAAAAATCATACTTAACAGTCACACCTCTTAGGTTTTAGAAGTCTGAGAAAAAAATCAGCTTTAATACAATATGCCATTTGACAGTGTATCACTATGTTTATATTTGCAATGCTATGCCCAGTGAATATGGCAAATAGTGTCATTCAGATCACACACACAAAAAGAAAGAAAGAAAGAAAGAAAGAAAGAAAGAAAGAAAGAAAGAAAGAAAGAAAGAAAGAAAGAAAGAAAGAAAGAAATTGAAGAAAGAACAAGTATTTCATTGATCATACAACTGAGGGTGGGGGAAGGAATTAGAGACAAGCTGTGAACAAATACTGTTTTTTTTTTCCCCAAAATGGATAAAATTTAGTTCCAATTCCTTCTTATTTCTTAGGCATAATACACTTCAATTTTTAATACGCTATTGATATATTCTAATTATGTCAGATGTGTGGGCATCTTGCAAGTCTTTATGAGAAATTTAGAATGCAAATAGTGTGGTTGTCATCATACTCACAGTTGGCTGCAGTCTGTTGGCTCCTAATTCATAGTTTTTTTAAATTTTTATTATTATAACAGATAATGTTTATATTGTGCTAGGAATGGTTTATCTTCTGAAGATAACATTGATATTACCAAGAGAACATGGTGCAAAGCACTCGACCAATTACTGGGCTCCTAGACATTCTTCCTTGGCAGTGATAATTTTCTAAAATCCAGTTTATTCATCATCATACTACTGTTTATTAAAATGCCACCTGGAACCAACGATAACTCTGCAAATATGAATCAGTTATTTAGACATCATTTGCAATAGAATCTCTTAACATTTTTCTCCAGATCTGAAACACTTAAGTGGTAAGTAGTATTTCTATCAGTAATGATAGCTCAGAAAAGTCATGAAACGCCATGGGATGAGGTATAGTTCTTTCAAAATGCAGGTATTAAAAGCATTTAATCTTTCTGTTTTGATGGGAGAGTTTGTAGAGAAGAGCTGAGTAGACTGAAAAGCTCCTAGGTGATCCTTATATGTATTCCAACCCCAACTCCTCACCTCCTCAGTAATTTTCATTTAGAATCCTTTATTGAAACAGTTCTTGTGTTATTGATAGCTAATATTCTCACAGGTTATAGAAAAAAAAATTATGATTAAGATTATTATAAGATTATAATAGCTCAAAAGTTATTTTATAAAGGATAAACAATGATTGTTCTTCTATAATAATCTGTGTTTAATATACTTAAAAACAAATAAAATGAGGGACCAGCAGGTGGTCTAATGGTTATGTCACTGGACTTCTACACAGTTGACTGGAGTTCAAGTCCTGGACCCAGAGGCTTAAAACTTATGCCCGGTGCTTGTGCATTCATGCCCAAAATCCCAATAGGAGAATGGAGGAGAAGGGATTGTGGTGTGGCAACCCCCCACCCCCCGGGGAGCAATTTCTTGCTTTCTCTCTCTCTGCCTTTCTCTATCTCTTTGGTGAGTACATGTACCCTATAGCAAAAATCTCTCTCAAATGAATAAATAAATAGAAAATATAATATGCTACTTAAGGGCCTCTTATAATTGATAAAATTCACTCATTCATTCATTGAGTAGCTACCATATACTAGCTATTATTTTAATTTAGGGATACAAATATGACAAAACTTTATTTCATAGAGACCATAGTTTAAGAAGAGAGCTTATATATGCATATAAATAACTACTATATAAGCTAAAATGGTTATATTTCTCATGGGAGGAATATGACTAAAATGAAAATTTAGAAGACAGATGATTAGATGATAAAATGTTATTTTATAGAGTAGGCCTTAATTCGTATGTGTCAGAATGATCTGTTACTATTTTTAGACTTTGCCAAAATCTTCTGAAGAACTCATATTAAAACAAAATATGCCATCTGGACTACTGAAAAATCCAGGTATGCTGAATGTTTAGGAATATCTGAAGTGTGAACATGCAATTATCTTTTCTTTTGCTTAGCACAGTTAGAATATCTTGTATTGGAGATAAATGTAAAACACGAGAAATATCTGTGATCTGTATCTGCCTACACCATGGGTACCACCTCTTTAGAAAGACCCTTCCTGGGATCAGTAGATGACATAATGGTTATGTTGCTGGACTCCCACATGATCGACTATGGGTCAAGTTCTGGACTCTGAAGCTTCAAAACTCATACCAGGTGTATGTGCATGTATGCCCAAGATCCCGGGAGGAGAATGGGATTATAGCATGGCCATCCCAACTGGTGTGTGTGTGGGGGGGTAATTTCTTGCTTTCCATCTCTCTGTCTCAATGTGCCTCTCTGGCAAGCACATGTACCCACATGCCTTATAGTGAAAATCTCTTTTAAAAAAAAAAGAAAGAAAGAAAGAAAGACCTTTCCTCTGAACACTCTATCTAAAACTCCCTGTGTCATCCTCTATCCCTTACAGCTCGGTTTCCTCAGCATATAGGCATAAATTTACTTGCTTTTGCATTAACTGATTGTCTTCCTCTAGAGAATCTAAGCTTTTTTTAGGAAGAAGACTTTGTCTTATTGACTGTCATATTATCAGTAATGGGCACAAAGTGAATATTCAGTTATGTATTACTGAATTACTGAAGACCATACTAATTTACCAGTCAAACATACACAGGTTCCAGGATCTTAGACTGTCAAGCACTGAAAAACATGACTTTAAATGGCATCTATAAGATGGTAACTTCCAAGAGAATACCTAGACTTCTGACCTCTCCTCTTGAACCTGTCCACTTGACATCTCTATGTGACTGTCTACGATAACAGGGATCCCAAGTTCCACATGCAAGAACAGGCCTGATTTGCCCACTGGGTCTCTTCTTACTCTAGGGCTCTCCATTTCTGTTAATGTTGCCACTATCTGCCTAGTTGTTGAGGTCTCACAACACTCTTGATTCTTCTTATTCCTTCCCCTCCACATTCAATCTATCATCTGCTCAAGTATATCATAAATCCATCTATATCTATCTATCTATATCTATCTATAGCTAGCTATGTATTTTTATTTTTATTTATTTATTTTTTTGTACAGAGATTTTTGCTATAGGATATGTGTGCTCACTGGAGAGATAGAGAGAAAGAAGGTGAGAAATCACCCCTTGGGGGGATGGCCATGCCACAATAGCTTCTCCTCCACTCTTCTCTCAGGATATTGAGCACATACACACAAGCACTCAACATGAGTTTTAAGGCACTAGTTCCAGGACTCGAACTGCAGTCAACTATGTGACTCCAGTAATGTAACCATTACACCATCTGCTGCTCCCCCATCCATATTTTTCATTTTAAGTGTTTCTATTCTAAACCAGTCTTTTTTATTTTTTGAGAGAGAGAGATTTTCGCTATAGGACGCGTGCGCTCGCCAGACAGACAGAGAGAGACATAGAGACAGAAAGTGAGAAATCACCCCCCAGGGGGGATGGTCACGCTGCAATCCCTTCTCCTCTATTCTCCTCTCAGGATCTTGGGCACGCACACACAAGCGCCCGGTGTGAGTTTTAAGCCACCGGGTCCAGGACGCGAACCGTGGTCGACTACGTGGGAGTCCAGCGACATAGCCATTACGCTAACTGCTGGTTCCCTAAACCAGTCTTTTTTCTTGATTTATTTTGCTCTAACTCCACCTTTGCTTTCTTATAATCTTTCTCCACAAAACAAACATATTTTGAAGATTTAAATTAGTTCATGTTATTCCCTTAAAAACCTGAAAGGGACTCCCCTTGTACTTAGAATAAAATAAAAATTCTGATATTAGCAAAAACACTTCATAATCTATTTCTGATCAAATCTCCTACCCCTGATTTCAAGATTTATTCCCCTTTGTTACTAATTTTCAACACCACGGTCCCAGCCCAAATATCTCTTCCTCAGAGGTCTGCTCCACCACCTTATGAAGTATAATCCCTATCCCAGGCCTATTAACTCTCTTCATTTTTCCTTATCACCATCTGGAATTATATATTTGTTCATTATAAAGTCTGTGAGAACAAGGACAAATGCAAATGGCATTATACTTTGGAATACTAGAAGATCTTTAAATATTTATTGAATCAATGAATGAAGTAATCAATTAATCATCAATTAGATGATTATAAAATACTGCCTTTTGGGACCAGCAATTGACATAGTGGCTATGTCACTGGACTCCCATGTAGTCGACCACGGTTTGAGTCCCAGACCTGGTACCAGTGGCTTAAATTCACGCTGGGCACATGTGCATGTGTGCCCAAGATCCTGAGAGGAGAATGGAGGAGAAGGGATTATAGCGTGGCCATCCCTTCTGGGGGGTGATTTCTTGCTTTCTGTCTCTCTGTCTGTCTCTGTCTTTCTGGCGAGCGCATGTGCTCTATAGCAAAAGCTCTCCAAAAAAGCCTCCCCAAAACCCAAAACTGCCTTTTATACAAATTTTAATTTTTATTTCACTTTTAAGGATCTTCAAACACGATTCTAATGTAGTTTTCTTATTATTTATTGTGCACTTCTATGTGCAAAAAACTAAGATAATATTTTAATATATATTAGGTTGTCGGGAAAGTCATGGTGCACTTTTCTGTTTTTCTATGCAAATGTGTGTCATGACTTTCCTGATGACTCAGTAAACAGCAACAAGACAGGGACTTTTTAGGGGCTGAATAGCTAGCTGAAGAACTATCTAAACAAATAATACAAAACAAGTGTTCACAATACAGCATAGTGCAGACAATTGAGCGGTATCTGAGAAGTAGGGTAGCAAAAATACCCCAGCATTTCAGCAAAAATGTAAAATATAAGAACATACAAATGTACTAGTTAAATCCAGATGTGGTTCAGGCAGAGAGAATTCCAGGTGGAAGCAAATGCATAAAAACGGTTAAAGCAATATAAGTTCAGTTTGGATTTGGAATGCCAAGTCAGGAAATGGATAACGAAATGAAATTTAAGGCTAGACCTTTGAGAAACCCAGTGTGCCACACTAAGGAGTTTAAATGCCATTGTACAATAGGTAAGGAAAAGGTGAAGAGATTTCCTTAAAATATTCTCAAATCACCAGTCTATCAATCATGAAAATGAAAGGAAACTTCTCTGAAGATGAAGCTTCTGATATTTAAGATTGATAGAATACTCACTGTCTCAGAGATTTATTTTGGAAGTGGTATATAGACATGATACTTTTTTCTTTGTTTTAACCATTTTTCCAAAGCAAGCGTTGAAATTATTTCTAAGCCAATTCTTTTTCCATGAAAATACAGTAATTTCTGTACCAAAATGTAGCCCTAAATGCTTGATCTTGACTTGCTTGTGAACTATAAGAAAACTTGCTGATTATCATATCTTTTTCACATTTAATATGTGATTATAGTAGATAATAAATAGTTGATGAATCATGATTAATAATACAATTTAATGGCTTACTAAGGCACCTTAACTATACAAGAAATTGTCTAGGTGCTTGTCTCACATTAATAGTTTATTAGTAGATCCAATAAAATTTCAGATGAGATAGTAATGTCACTAAAAATGCAGGCCGAATATCATGACTAAACTCACTTATGTGGTTTGTATGTGCCATTTTACAGGTGATAAACTGGAGGCTTACAGATGTTAGGTAACTTTCCAAAACTTGCATAGGTAGTAATGATTGGAGCCAAGTGAAATAGATGGTTTAGTCCAGAGTTATTGCCTTTTAAAAAAAGTTGTTTCTTCCATGGGAAAAAGAGACAGAAGAAGAGACAGGAGCCTTCCAAAGGATTTTCACACCCTGATCTATCCCAGGTTCAGCGAGCCCATAACACAGGTTACACACGTGCACAGCATACTGAGGGAGCTCTCAGGACATGAACCCAGGACCTTTCCCCTGTGGATCCAGTTGCACCACTGCACCATCTGTTGCTGGGAGTCCTTGCTTTTAAACACTACGACAATATAATGTTTCTTTGTCTCTGTCTCACGATATCCTAATTACATATAACAGAGATAGAGTTCACTAAAGAGAACACATTAGATGATGGTGAAGTTATTACCATTTAAGGATAAAAACACAGTTTTAAATAGGTTTTCTCCAAGAAAATCGAGCAGTTGACTCTAGGGAATTCTGTTGTGGTATGAAAGGGTTACCTGTATTTTTTCAGGGATGCACATTTTCAATTATACATTCATCTTCAAACATGGCCTAGATGTTCTTTTTCTTCTCCCTCTTTCTCACTCTCTCTCTTTTTTAAAAAATCATGCCAGAGCGCACATACACTCACCAGAGATAGAGTGAAAGAGAGAAAAAGTGAGAAAGCACCTCCCATGGGGCATGTTCACTGCACCATCTTTTCTCCTCTCTCTCTCTCCCTCCTTTTGGGATTTTGGACACACATGCACAAGTGCCTGGTGTGTTTCTCAAGCAGCCAGGTCCAGGCCTCAAAACATGCTTTTGGCTACGTGGAATCCAGCTGCCTTAATCACCACACCATGGGGTATATTGATATTTTCATTCTTGCTTCTCAATTCTGAGTTTTTCCTGGATAATCATAGAGTATCATCAGACCCACCTCCTACCCCCATCTCTCTCCTTAGGAACTGTGTAGTGGAAATTATGTCCTGAAAGCCTCTTTCCTTTGTGTGACTCTGTCCTGCAGACTCACTTGTATATATAGAGAGCTTGAGCAGTCAAGTCTGCCATACTTCAGAATTATGATCCAAAGTACTGACTAAATCTGACATTAGAAAGTGTTCATTAGCAAGCAATGAAGATTTCAAGTCAACAGGAACGGTTTAGAAACAAACGTACTGAATAGATTGAATTTTAATTAATTTTCCTATGTGCAATTTTTTTTTTTACAGGAAAACAATGGCCATTTTGCTCTATTTTTAAACAAAGAATAAATACAACATGGTTGAAGATCTATTTTTATTGTGTTTTAGGACACAGAAATGATACTGCTTATACAATTTAAAAAGAATTGTATTTTAATGTTTACTTTGTCACCTCCTTATAGTTATAGCTAGGTATTCAACCAGAATTACTTTATAAATTCCTAATTTTGTCTTATAGAAGCAAAATAAATAACCAAGCAAAACAAAAATAGACAATATATTAAGAAAATACTATTGTTAAATTTTATTTATTTAAAAATTAGTTGCCAGTAGGATTTTATTATTACCTTTGCTTTTCTTATTAGCATTTCTTTTTTGTTGTTATAGGGCATGTGTGCTCACCAGAGAAAGTGAGAAATCACCCCCAGAAGGTGATGGCTATGCTGTAATCCATTTTCCTCCCATCTCCTCTTGTGATTTATGGCATGTATGCCCACATGCCTGGTGTGATTTCTTTTTCTTTCATTTTTTTTAAAGCACATTTATTTTTATTTATTTATTTTTTTGGAGAGGTTTTTGCTATAGGGTACACGTGCTCACCAGAAAGACAGAGAGAGACAAAGAGACAAAAAGTGAGGAATCACCCACAAGGGGGATGTCCACGCCACAATCCCTTCTTCTCCATTCTCCTCTCGGGATCTGGGCACATGCACACACACACCTGGCCTGAGTTTAAGCCACCGGGTCCAGGACTCAAACCGCGGTTGACTACATGGAAGTCCAGCAACATAGCCATTATGCCAACTGCTGGCCCCAACACATTTATTTTTATTTTTAATTAAAAAATTATACATTTAGTCACTGCATATCATTACAGCATACCAAATGAATTTTCCCATTATGAATATACTACCTATCAGTCCAGTAAAAGACATTACCATAAACATTATAATCAACAGAGTTCTGTTCATTTTGGGTCCCTTAAATGTTTTCTTTCTTTCTTCTTCCCTTTGATTCCCTTCCTCTCACCCTCTCGCATTTCTTACCTTCCTCTTCCACTGTCTCTAGTACCATCATTGTTCTCTATGTTTTTACATCTTCCAATCATTCCGTTTCTGCCATAGAGTGTTAACATTTGGTATATATTGAGTGGGGACATACAATGCCTCTCTTTCAGTCTGGCATGTTTCACTTAGTAGTAAATCTTCCATATTTGTCCACTTTCTACCTGCTATCAGGGTCTCATTGTTTTCTATGGCTGAGTAGTATTCTGTAGTGTATATATTCTACAATTTTTCAATCCATTCATCTGTTTGTGGACATTTGGGTTGGTTCCATGTCTCAGCAATTGTGAACAGTGCTGCAATAAATATTGATGCATAAGATTTTTCTGACTAGGAGTTTTTCTATCCTTTGGGTAGATACCCAGGAGTAGAGCTGTTGGATTATATATTTGTTCTATTTTTAGGTCTTTGAGAAACCTCCATATTGTTCTTTACAGTGGTTATAGTAATTTACATTCCCACCAGCAGTGTAGGAAAGTTCCCTTTTCACCACAGCCTTATGAGCACTTACCATTCTTTATTATCATTTTTTAAAATCTTAGTCATTCTGACTGGGGTTAGGTGGTAACTCATTGTAGTTTTGATTTGCATCTCCCTTGTGATAAGAGATGTTGAACATTTTTTCATATGCTTTCAATCTGTCAGCTCTGGGACTCAAACCATGGAGTCAGCTATGTGGGATCCAGCACCTTAACCATCGTACCACCTGCTGGACCCTGGCAAACATAGCATAAGTAACCAGGAAGAGTATGATCTATGGAAGAGTCAAGGGTTTTAAGACTAGGGAAATATTAATTCATGGCACATGCTTTTCCCTGGGGTCCTATGAGAGGTATGCACATGTAACAAAAATGTTGTAATGAAACATAACACCTAAACAAGCAGGGTGAAGGTGCAACTTCATTTAAAAAGGCAACATTCCCAGTGGAATTACAGTTCCCTGTATAACCTCTCAGATCACTTTGGGGATATCCTCAAGGTTTGTTTCTATATTACTATACTTTTCAACATTGTTTCATCTATGTATTGTTAAGCCAATATTGTTTAATTTTGCTCATTTAAAATTATTTTTTGCTAGAGGGTACATATACTCACCAGAGAAAGACAGAGAGAAAAGATGATAAAGTACCTCCCAGGTGCAATCCCTTCTCCTTTTCTTCCTCTTTACAGGATGCTGGGCCTGCAAGCACATGTGCCCAGTGTACTTCAAGCTTCTGGGTCTGGGACTTGAACTGTGCAATTGGCCACATGAGATCCAGCTTCCTGAACCACCATATCACTGGCTGGCCCTAATTTTGTTCAATTTTGAGCTTAGTAAATATTTTACCACACTGTCAAAGGTCTGATACTTGTTTTTTCATTCAATATAATGTCAAAAGTGTATCTAGATTATGTCTATGTTAGAATTCACTCATTTGTTGGCCAGTCACAGTGGCACTTCAATAACACAACACTCAGTGATACTGAAGCCCCATGGAACAGTTTCCAGTTTATGTACCAAGGGAGGTTTCTCACTTCATGCTGGTGTGCATATGTGTATGTGCACATGATCCTGGCTGACTGAGGCTGGGGGTGGACTGCAGCATGAAGATCCTGTTGGGGATGCCTGTGTCTCTTGGGGAAGACATAAATGAGTAAACTTAACAACGAAAACAAAAATAGAGCTCATTCATTTGCACTTCTGTATGGATATATACCCGCAAAGAATCAATTTTATGCATTCTCTTTTTTATTTTGAGTTGCTGCTATTATAAACCATACAGCTATAAAAATTCCTGTGCATGCCTTCTCATATAGATGTTTCTCCATGCCTAGGGGTAGAATGCTGGATCATAAAACATATACTTGCTATCTGAGCATTTTACATGAAAAATGTTTTCCAAATTTTATCAATCTGTACTCTCATTATAGTTGTATATTAATTCTAATTGTGTCATAGTTTAAACAACATTTTATGCTGCTGTATTTAAAGAATCTTGTCAATATAATTAAGGTAAAATGTTTATATCATTGGGATATTAATTTGTATTTTCTTTATTTAAAATGCAGTTAAGCACCTTTTATATATATTTTTTCTTTTTTTCTTTTTTTTTTTTTGAGAGAGTTTTTTTGCTATAGGGTGTGTGTGCTTGCTGGAAAACCAGAGAAACAGAAAGCGAGAAATCAGCACCACCACCCCCATCCTCCTCCTCCCCACTCCCGCAGTGGGGATGGCCATGCCGCAATCCCTTTTCCATCCTTCTCTGAGGATTTTGGGCACGCATGCACACACACCCAACATGGGTTTCAAGCTTCTGGGTCTCCGGGACTCAAACTATGGTTGGCCATGTGGGAGTCCAGCAGTATAACCATTACATCGTCTGTTGGTCCTAAGCATCTTTAAATTTTCATTGCCTGCATGTGTTTCTTTTGCCTATATTTCAATTTTTTTGTTTTTGTTTTTGTTTTTCATGTCTTTTATTGGAGGAGGTGGCATTATTATGGATATCAAACTTTGTCAAGCTCTATTTAAGGCAGTTGTTTTCTCTGGTCTTCTAATAATTCTTTTCATGAGCAGAAGGTCTTATATTTTATATATTCAACAGGGCCTTTGAAGGGTCTTACATATCGTGATCCCTCCCATCCTCCAGACCTCCAGGGAGCCAGGACCACTTCCATGCCTGTCAGTGTACCTGGTGTGTTCAGGTTGACCTAGGTTCCAAATCTGTGGCCTTCCATGTGGTTCGTGCATCAAGCAGCAGCTCCACACTACCTTAACCACTGCGGCAGGGCAGTGGTTATACTTTTTATGTTTTGTTTAAGAAATATTTTCATACCTTAAGTTCATAAAGATGCCCTTTTACGTATTTTCTAGGATTAAAATATTATCTTTCTTTCTTAAGAATTTGATTGACCTAAAATTGATATTTGCCTATGGTGTAAATTTTTTTCTATATTCACAGTCACTTAACACTATTTAACACACTAACCCTTAACACTAGTCTGAAAAACCATCTATTAAATATTACATCTTCTTGTATGTGTGGTAAATTTGTTCGATTTTTGCTACTAGAGACCAGCAACCCTAGATAGATAGGTCTTTGCTTACCCAAGCTTTTAAATGCAATTTAGGATGTACGGAGAGTGCTTAGCCTTAATTTGGGAAAGAGAAGGGTGCGGAGCTCAATGGCTCTTCTTAAGAAATTAATGGCATTCAATTTTGGAGAGTGACAACTTGAAGAGATTGGAAACGTTGACTTGGATTAACAGTGAGTCTCAAGAAAATGGAGAAATCAGCCAAGGGAAATTTCCTATGGAGGTAACACTGATGGATTTTTAGATAGTGATGCAAAGCATTCAATTCAAAGCTGCTGTTTAAATTAGCTGTTCATTTTACTGAGCCTTCAGTAAATGTCAGTCAGCAACTTGTGACTTGAAATTCGGATATTTCCAGTGAGGAAAAAAGAAATACAAAAGAAAGCAGCCATCATTTTAGAAGGTAAGATGCAGGGCAGGAGTCAAGAATTCAGCAGGGGCAGATCAGATCAAGCATGGACAGGTATAATAAAGCATCATCCTTAAAAACAGTGGGAGAGGCAAGACTGATACTGAGTTTTTCTTTCTTTGTAGTTCCAGATCATTTTATTGGCTGTTAAAGGAAAAGCTAAATTGCTCCCCATAACAATAATCTCAGCCACTCCTGTAGTTCAGAAGTGTCTACACAGGAAACTATATAAGGTTTTTCTATTCTTTCCCTTTGAATTACAGGATTAAATCAAAAGTCCTTATTGTAGTACTCAGGACTGTATAGACTCTAGTCAGTACGTTTTTCTTCTATTTTCTTTTCTTAAGGAGCACTAACTTACTGGGATTGTCTCACACAGACCAGGCACCTTCTAGTCTTCTTGCCTCTCTAAATGCGGCTCCCTGTGCCTGATAGGCATAGAGGAGAAACCATGATAAGAAAAGGATAATCAGGCAGTACAAAGGTTACACCAGCCTGTGCAGGACCTCTGGACCTTTGCTCATTTCCACATTCAGCCCACTCTCAGTGGTGGGCAGTTGCCACAGTGAAGGACTCAGTCCTACTTGAATACCCCTAATGTCACAGTCCAGCACTGAGAACTGCCAACTGCACGGTCATGGTGCAAACACAAGCACATCAGGTTTTAAAGCAGCCCTAAAATCATGGCTGATGGAAGCATTTCAGGCAAGATAAACACGTTTACCAGGAAGGGAAGGAAAATTCTTCCTCTGATATGATGAGCTATCTTTCTCTCTGATTTAGAGTTCTAAGCAAACAAGATAGAAAGATATTCAGCAGCTGGGATGCCTTGTTGAAAATCATCCACAGTACATTCTGGGGGTTAACCTGTGAGATGCATTTAGTAAAAGAAAAATAATTATTTGGTTGACACAAATCTGTTTATAAAGCCTCTCTAGATTTGCTCTATGGAAACCATCTATATCCTAGAAAAAGAAACACAATAATTTAACTCAAACTTTTTATTACAGAAAGGACTTCAAAATGTTCATGGAAAATGGGAATTAAAGTATGATTTTTTGGGGGGGTTGAAAAGTATTTTGAAATCCATGTAGAGTTGTTCCTTAATACACATTTTCAATCAATTTTTTGAAGACACCTTGTATATTTAATGTGCTTTTAAACTTATTTTTTTTAAAATGTCATAGGACAGGGTCAGCAGATGGGGTGATGGTTAAGGTAATAGATTCTCACATGGTCTATCACAGTTCAAGTCCAACCCAGTGGCTTAAATATCATACCAGGCACATGTGTGTGAGTGTTAAAAATCCTGAAAGGAAGATGGAGGAGAAAGGCTAGTGGCGGAACCAATCCCCCTGGGGGGTGATTTCTCACTTTCTTTCTCTCTGTTTCTTTCTATCTCAGGCAAGCATATGTGCCCTATGGCAAAATGCTTAAAAACAAGAAAAAGTCATAGGTCAGTTACTAAAATTTATACATCAATATTAAGACATTGACAATGTATTATATAAGGTAAATGACAGGTATGACTAATGTGGAGCCCTGTTTTATAAAAGCTAAGGACAAATTTAGAATTTTACATAAATGAAATGTGTAAAGGTTATAAAAAAAATCACAAGTAAATGTGTCCAAACATTTTTGGATCTTCAATAAGGTAATGATTTGATATTTCATTAAAGTAGAAAATGTTGCATGTAAATATAAAATGTATAACAGCCACTAGAGTTGATTCACATTTAAATTCCTTGATAAACTTGTCCTCAGTCCTTACAGACCAGATTATTTCTTTCTCTGAATTCTCATAGGGTTTTACATACCTCTACTACAGCACTTAGTATGCCACATTGTAGCAGAGCCATAGGAATAAAACAGCCATTACAGCTTGTTGGATTAATAAACTAGCACAAAACTTGTGCTTAAATGAATTGAGAAGTAAAAATCTCAATTAAAAAGAAAGCCAAACTAAACCTTACTTCCTGATCAGTATGCTCATGGTCACTGTTTTAGTCTGAAGTAATAGATTGAATTCATAGGAATTTTGGGGAAAAAAAACAAAAAGGGAAGAAAGCAAGAAGAAAAAGACAGGAAAGAACAAAGGGAAAGAAGAAGGAAGGAAAAAAACGAGAAAGGAAGAGAAGTAGAAGAAAAAGAGGGAAAAAGAAAAGAAAAACAAAACAAACGAAAATATTTCAGAGGGGAAAATATTAATGAAATGGTTTATCTTTTAAAGCTATCTGCATGTTTAATGGAAGGAAATATGAGGGGAGTCCTCAAAAAGTTCATGAAAAAGCTAATTATGAAAATATAGGGACCAGCGGTTACTGTAATGGTTATGTTGCTGGACTCCCATGTAGTCAACCGCAGTTCGAGTCCCGGACCCGGTGGCTTAAAACTCACGCCAGGCACATGAGCTTGCATGTCCAGGAGAGGAGAATGGAGGAGAAGGGATTGTGGCTTGGCCATTCCCCCTGGGAGGTGATTTCTTGCTTTCTGTCTCTCTGTCTCTGTCTGTCTGGTGAGCGCATGCGCCCTTAGCAAAAAACTCTCAAAAAAAGAAAAAAAAAATCTATGCATAGATTTGAAAATGGTTTGCACCAATATGAACTTGCACTTTAATACCATTTTTCCATAACTTGAAGTCTCCTCATATGTTAGAAGATTGTATAGGGCAAATGAGGTGATTCCACCTTGACTTGAATCTGGAAGTGACTGACTGTGGAACTGGCTGTGGAGTTTTTTCAAATAACATTGGTGGATCATAGCATGTATGTCAAGTGCACATGAGGGAGATGCTCAGGAGCAGGAAACACACAAATTTTTTTAAGTCTCTGGGACAAGGAAGGGCTTGACATTTAACGAAAGCTCAGTCATTGAATACTGTTTCAAAACAATTTAGCAATAAAGCCATCCATTTGTAACTATTGATCATCCAGATTATTATTGTTAAGCAGAACTTGTTTAGAGAACACTGTGTTAGAACTTGGTAAATGAAAACGTTTTATTCAATCTGCATTTCTTATTATGCTTTCTGTAAGAAATATGTAGGTATTTATTCACCCAGATAACTTTACACAGTAGTTAGAAAGAATGAATGAATAAATAAATAAATTTCTTTTCTTCCTGAGAGAGACATAGTGTGAGAGAAAAAGACAGGATGGAGATAGAGATAGGTATTTTAGACAGGGTCTTCCTGTTTTGTGATTCTCCTGCCCTACCCTCCTAGTTTTCTAGAGCTTTAGGTATACAACCCCATCCCCAGACTGTTGAGGTTGGCAGGAACTGAACCCAGTGCTCCCATGTGGTACTGGCTATTGGGCAGTTATGCCCTCCCCTTGTGCTATCACTGCTGGGCCAAGATGGTATAATTTTTTTAAGTTTTTGCTACAGGATGTATGTTCTTACAAGAGAGAGACAGAAAGAAAGTGAGAAATCACCCTCCAAGGGGATGGCTATGATGTAACCTTTTTCTTCTATTCTCCTCTCAGGATATTTTGATCACACATGAATAGGTACCCAGTGTGATTCTTTTTTTTTTTTGGAGAGGCTTTTTTGCTATAGGGAGCGTGCACTTGCCAGAAAGACAGAGAGAGATGGAGAGACAGAGAGCGAGAAATCAACCCCTAGGGAGATGGTCACACCACAATCACTTCTCCTCCATTCTCTTCTCGGGATCTTGGGCATGCACGCACACTTGCCTGGCATGAGTTTAAGCCACACTGGGTCCGGGACTCGAACCGCAGCTGACTACATGGGAGTCCAGCAACATAGCCATTATGCTAACTGCTGGTCCCCCCCAGTGTGATTCTTTAGCTGCCGGGTCCAGGACTTAAACCACAAAACTGGCTGTATAGGATCCAGTGCCTTGACTTCTATAACACTGGCTGACCCAGCATTTTTTTTTTTAAGAGTGAAATATTATGATCTTGCCTTAGTTATTTATGATTTGGACAAAATGGAAAAACACAAGGGTTGCTGATAGGGGAGTGTTATAGTCTGCACTGACCAGGGATCTGAGCCTAGAATAACTCATTTTTTTCTAGCAATAGTTACACATCTGATCTTTCATAACTTTTATTTCTTACCAATGCATGAATCATTGCCTCAAGACTAAAGCAAACGACTGAAATAAGTCATCTTTAGCAAAAAGATTTGTTAAATAATGTGAATTAAATTATTTATAAAATTTAAGTATGAGGCATCTCACTATCTAACCTCAAAATATATTGTGTTACAAAGCTTTGATAATCAAAACAGCATGGTGCTGGCACAAAAACAAATACGCAGACCAATAGAATAGGGTAAAGAATCAAGAAATAACCCCCAAAACATAAAAACAAATGCTTGACAAAGGGCACAAACCATCCATGGGAGGGAAGTCTTTCAACAAATGGTGTTTAAAGGCCTGGACTTGCAGAAAAGTAAAACTGGTCTGCAGAAAAATGGAACTGGACACCAATCTCTCACTGTTAACAAAAATAAACTCAATGTTATTAAAAATCTAAATGTAAAGCCTCAAGCTGTAAAACTACTTGTGAAAACACAGGTAGTATTTTCCTTAAAGATGTTGAAGGAGGGAAAGCTTTCTTAAATAAGATCCCTAAAGCACAGGCAACAATTCCAAAGACAGACAATTGTGATTACATCAAGCTAAAAACAGACAAGTGGGATGACATCAAGCTACAAAAAGCTTCTACACAGCAAAAGAAACAATAAATAGAGAGAAGAGACAACCCAAATAATAGGAAAAAATATTTACGAACTTTGCTTCAGATAAGGTATTGATAACCGGAATATGTAGGGAACTCAAACAGCTCATATTCAGAACCATTACCCACAATACCATTCCATGATAGTTACCAAACAGACAGAAAATACTCAGTTGAAAAGATACTAACACAGTGATGATTATAGCAGCCTTACAATAGTTAAGACATGGAATCCACCTATGTGCCCAACAACTGATTGAATTTTTAAAATGTGGCATACACTATGGAATATTACTCATAAAAAACAGTGTGACTCCATTTGATGAACATAGAGTAAAGAAACTAATGAATGTAGATTTGATGAATATAGAAACTTAAAGCTAGGTGAAATAAATCAGACTATGAAAGACAACATCATATACCACTCTTCAATATATACCAACTGTCTTTCTGCACCCTATGGCAGAAGTTGAGAGTCAATGACATAATAGTAGAGAGGATAGTGTTGATATCGTAGATTATAAGGGATGGGGATTAGCAGTGAGGGATGGGTGAGAGGGGCCCAGGGAAAATAGTGTTTAATAGACATGAGAACATACTGTTCTTCGTTGAAAACCTCATATACAGAAATATCCTTGCCTTGATTTGATTATCACACATTGCACATATATTTTGAAAAACCATATTGTACACCACAAAGATGTGCAACAATTACATGTAAATAAGAAATTATAATGTAAAATTAGAAAAAGAAACAGAAAAAAAAAGTGCTTATTCTCAAATATCATTGTCTCTCCTATTCTTTCTGCTATTAACACATGCAAGGGAAGCAAAATTCATCATGAAGGGGCACCATTTCATGTTTCTAAATTTTATAAAGCATATTCTTTGGTATAAACAAAGGATGAATGGGTTCATTTTACCATCAATATTTATAATGTGAGATGCTAATTTACCAAACAAAATGCCATTTTGTTTTAAAACCATGCTACTTATATCCTAAACTTTAAAATGAAGCCATAGTTTTTTAATTGAAAATGCAAAATACCTATGGACCACATCTCACAGATAAGTCATTAAAATCCCCTTGTAATCTGAAATGACCCACATGCCTGGTTTAATTTGAACTAACCGTTGTTTTACTTAAAGAGGCCTACCAAATATCTTGAAAGAATTTTGATTCTAACTCTAAGTTACTGAAAAGAAGTTTCACTTTTCAGCAGTATCTATTTTGTGGACTCAGCAGAATCATTAACTTTCTGTAATATTAAAGAAAACTATCAAGACCCATAATATGTAGTGAGAATGGGTCAGTCTCCCATCTTAGGATATTTTACATGAGAAAGAACACAAGGGTTCAGATGAAGAAAAACTTCTGCCTGTTTCTCAAAACAGCCAGATTATGAGACCTTCCCAAGTAGAAGAGAATGGGGAGAAAATGTCTCCAAGTTTTAATTTGGTTTCCTTTTTTTTCATTATGGTGAAAAATACTCACCATTTAAATGATCATATACATTCAAAATAAAGACATGAGGCCAGTTATAACTTAATTTCTGAGTCAAGGTTTTAAAAAAATTTTTTTTCAGGTTTTTGCCATAGGGCTTGTGTGCTTGCTCTAGAGTGAGAGAGAAAGTGAGAAATAACCTCACAGTGGGGATGGCTATGCCACCGTCTCTTTTCCTCCATTCTCCTCTTGGGATTTTGGACTTGCATGCACATGTACCCAGTGTGAATTTCTTTCTTTCATTTTTTATTTAAAAAAAAATTTAAGGAGTTTTTTGTTTGGGGGTGAGTACGCTTGCTGGGGAGAGAGAGAGATAGAGACAAGGAGAGGGAAAGTGAGAAATCACCCTCCCTCCCCACCCCATCCCGCTGAGGGTGTGGTGATGCCACAATTCCCTTTTCTCCACTCTTTTTCTGGGATCTTGGGCATGCATGCACATGTTTCCGGTGTGAGTTTCAAGTCACTGGATCTGGAACTTGAACTGCGATCGGTCATGTGGGAGTCCAGTGATGCAACCACTATGCCATCTGTTGGTCCCCCAGTGTGAATTTCAAACTTCCAGATCCAGGAATCAAACTGAGGTCAGCCATGTGCCTTAACCACCAGGCCACCTGCTGGTCCCCCTGAGTGAAGTTTTTTGTTTTGTTTTCATTCTAAGAGAGATATTTTTGCTATAGGGGGTGGGCGCTCTCTGGAGAGACAGAGACAGAAAGTGAGAAATCACCCCCCAGGGAGGATGGCCATGCCACAATTCCTTCTCTTATATTCTTGTCTCAGGATTTTGGGCATGCATGCACACACTCCCAGTGTGAGTTCCAAGCCTCTGGGTCTGGGACTCAAACCACAGTCAACTACGTGGGAGTCCAGTGATGTAGCCATTAGACCACCTGCTGGTCCCTGAGTGAAGATTTTTAAACTTCAGAAAATGAGCATGAGTTTAGATGAGTAAATTAGTTTGAAAATTGAGTCTAATAAAAAAATTGAAATCATTGAAATTATTTTCAAAATTCAGTAATTTTAAAGATTTGCTGTGTACCCATGGTGATGAGGTTGAATTTGTGCTTTCATTTGAATGCATATTTGGCCAAAACCTTTTGGTAATACTAGTATTCTTTTTTTAAAGTTTATGTTATTTATTTCTTCTTTGAGTAAGAGAGAGAGAGAACACACAGGACCCTCACTTCTCAATCTAGCTCCAAGCCTCCAGCCTTCAGCCAGCCCTGGATCATGGATACACGTGTTCCTAGCATACTTGGGGAGGTCTTTGGACTTGAACTGGAAACTTTCTCATGTGAGATTGCCTTACAGAATATTGTGTGTAACCATGATCTGGCCCCAGTGTTGTATTCTAAGATACAAACAAACACATACACACACACACACTTTCTATTTTACATACTTGGATTTTATCTTCAAATAAGGTACATATTCTATATATACAGATTGAGTATCCCGTATTGTAAATGCTGGGAATCAGAAGTGTTTCAGATTTTGGATATTTTGGGATCTTGGAATATTTGCATACATATTGTGAGTTATTTGGGAAAAGGTATCCAAGTCTAAACATGAATGTCATTTATATTTTATATACATCTCATAAATGTAACCTGAAGGTAATTCCTATACAATGGTTTTATATTGCAACATTTGGACAGATGCTTAGTTGTGGAATTTTTACTGGTGCTCAAAATTTTTGAGGTTTTGGAACATTTGGATTTTGGATTAGAGATTTTCAACCTGTAATAAATGAACACATAAGGGGACATTTCCACTTCACAGAGAAATTGAATTATTTTGATGCAAAATAATCTTTTTTTGTAAGAGATTTTTGCTATAGAGTGCGTGCGCTCGCCAGAAAGAGAGACAGAGAGACAGAAAGTGAGAAATCACCCCCTGGGGGGATGGCCACACCACAATCCCTCCTTCTCCATTCTTCTCTTGGGATCTTGGGTATGCATGCACATGTGCCTGATGTGAGTTTTAAGCCACCGGGTCCAGGACTCGAATCGCGGTTGACTACATGGGAGTCCAGTGACATAGCCATTATGCTAATTGCTGGTCCCACAAAAAAATCTTTGAGACCCATGCATAATTTTATGATAATATACCTTTTCTTTGAAGACCACTTATATAGTAGTTAGTTTGGTTATAATATTCTCTAAGAATGATTAAATTCCTTATCACAATCACTTTCTGTACCTGTTTTTAAAAATCTAAAAATTTTGAAAATTTAAATAGAAATATTTTTTAAAAAATCTTATTCTCTTTCCTTTGAAGAGTCAATTTTAGGAACAAGTATACACCTCCCACAATTACAACTCGTGTGTTTAAGTAGAGTTTAAATAAAAGTTTGAGGGTGGGAAAAAGAGAAGGGTGCACTGAATAGCACATGCTATGTTATCCTCTGCTTAAACTTCTAGTCCAGTTCTGTTGCTCTCATTGTGTCACTGGATAAGTTACATAAACCTCCCTAAGTGTCCATTTCCTCATCATGAGAATGGTGATAATAATCCCTGAAGAGCTGCGGGGATTAAGGAAGATAAATCAGTATTTAGTGTTTACTTAGTGCCTGGATTATAATGTCATTTTTAAAGAAAGAAAGAAAGCTGGCCCAGTAACATCCTGGTGAAGTGCTATGCACAGAAGCCAGGTCCCACACGCATGACTGACTGCCAGGTGCATGTGCAAGCATGCCCCAAATCCTGACTGGGTGGGCAAATGGAGGATAAAGGATTGTGTTGTGAAATGTGGGTAAGGGGCTCTCTTTCTCATAAGTGCAAATGTCCTCTGGCAATAAAAAACATAATAAAGTAATAGTTTGAAGATGACACCGATGATCTTTATTGTTGGTGACATTGTTAAATAGTAGACAAGCTCACAGTTTGCTTTCCTACTTTTATGCCCTCCAGTAGGCACCCTAAGGTGGGTTAAAACCAGGGGGCCAGCAGATGGGGTAGCAGTTATGTTGCTAGACATGATCTACTGCGGTTCAAGTCTTGGACCTAGAGGCTTGAAACTCATGCTGGGTGTGCATGTGTGTACGCTTGTGTGTGCGTGTGTGTGTGTCCAAAATCCCAAGAAGAGAATGAAGAAGGGATGTGGCAAAGCTATCTCCCATGGGGAGTTGTTCCTTGCTTTCTGTCTTTTTTTGTCTGTGGCTAGCACATGCCCTGCAGCAAAAAATCTCTCCTAAAACAACAAAAACAGAAGGCTCTGCCAGCATGTGGCATGGTGGTTAAGGTACTGGATCCCACAAGACCAATTCTGTGTTTCAAGTCCCAGACCTAGCAGTTTGAAAATCATGCTAGGCACATGTGCCCAAAATCCCGAGAGGAGAAAGGAGGAGAATGGATTGCAGCATGACCATTCCCTTGGGGGTGATTTCTCACTTTCCTTTTTTCTCACTATTTGTCTCTGGCAAGCACATGTACCCTATAGCAAAAACTGAAAGAAAAAAAACAAAAACAAAAACAAACCAATCAGGGGCCTTCCAGTATTAACAACTGGAGACTTCACTACCTCAGTATTCCAAATGAGAAATTAAACTCTTTTATGCTGTGAGGCATATTGACCTTGGATTCCCTCTTTCTGGTTCGCTTTTCTCTCTAAAACACATCTCTTTCATGGCTGGTGCAGTTGTGACCCTTGAGTGTCCTCCTGTCCTCTGGGTATACCGTAATCTTATCTATCTCTCTTCCCTACCTCTTTATAACTGATCTTACTCTTCAGAAGACCAATTATTAATCCAAAAATATAAGGAGTTTCTGTAGTTCACAGATAGTCTAGCCTGGTTTACCAGGGCAAGATATTTCCCATCAAAGTCTGAGGCCAAAGCAAGCTTTTACTAGCAAACCACAATATACTAAGTACCACTAGTCTCTGGGTCCAAGCAATACTAATGTTAATATTCAATATCCAATCATACCGCTTCAATAGAGACATACAAGACTTTAGTCACGATATAAGTCACATTCAAAGTCATGTCTTCCATTTGACCTTGTGTAAATCAGCATGCCTATGGTTCAGAGCAAGCATGCAGGCTTGCATCCTACAAGTTATGTGGGTGAAGCACCCCTTTGATCCTGCTGCCTCTTTCCAGGAAATGCTGTTTTCCACCATGACTGCTTTGCAAATGCAGCTAAAACATGCCACTGCATTTAATTCAGCAATACAGGGTCTAAAGCCTCACAACTGTCCATTCCAAACAGACTATTTCTTTCTTTTTTTTTTTTATACACCACAGATTAGTTTATTTTTAACACCCATCATGCCATGAAGTCATAGGGAATAGGTTCCAGTAGCTCAGGCTCCTTTCCATTGGTTCTCACAAAGTGTGCTTCTCTGGGTGGAGCAGGCTGGCGCTTTAGTTGAACCCAGGTCCCTTTCTCTTTGGCTTCTTTCTTTTTCTGGTCATTTTCCTTCACACGTTTTAGGAAGCTATCTCTGCTCTTAGAATGTTTAATATGGTCAATACGCACATTGATTCTCTTGGCAAGAATCTTGCCCTTAACAACAATGCCAACAGCATGCTGGGTAACTTTGTAGACTCTTCCAGTTTTGCCATGGTAACATTTGTGGGGCATTCCTTTTTGAACAGTACCCATTCCCTTAATGTCTACAATATCACCTTTCTTGTAGATTTGCATATATGTCGCCAAAGGAACAACTCCATGTTTTCTAAAAGGCCTAGAGAAAATATATCGGGTGCCTCTCCTCTTTCCCGTTGTGTTCGTCATTTTGGTTAATTACTGGAAGATGGTGCTTCCGCCCAAACAGTCTGTTTCTTATACACTGTCAATAAAAATGCAGATCAGATTAAATGTTGGCGTTCAATGGCCCACAATTAATGAACTCACTAACTGAGTTGTTAGAACAGATACAAATCCTCTTATCTTTACTACTGTACTTTGTCATTTTTCTTCATTTATCCATGATAAAATATTATGAGAAACTATATTAACTACCTTGTGGAATTTAGGTTGAGTGAACAATTTGAGGAAGCCCTGAAATAATGGGAAATTAATTTCACTTCTCATAATTTTTGTCCTGAGAACACTAGGTAACCATTACTGGTTATTGCTTTTCCAAGTGCTCCACAGTTCAACCAAGAATATCTTCAAAGATAGAAACTGTCTGGTTTTTGACATTCACTTTATTTTCTTATATGAAATCACAAGCCTATTTGTTCAGCTCTACTCTCCTCACATGTTTTTGTTTACATGTTTTTTTTTTTTTTGAGAGGTTTTCGCTATTGGGCACGTGCACTCACCAGACAGACAGAGAGAGACATAGAGACAGAAAGTGAGAAATCACCCCCCAGGGGGGATGGTCATGCCGCAATCCCTTTTCCTCCATTCTCCTCTCGGGATCTTGGGCACGCACGCACACGCGCCTGGCGTGAGTTTAAGCCACCGGGTCTGGGACTTGAACCGCAGTCGACTACATGGGAGTCCAGTGACATAGCCATTACACTAACTGCTGGTCCCAAGATTTCTAAAAAATAAATATTGGTCTAAGGAATTACAATCACATCTGTTTAAGTTGAAATATCAGACATATTTGGACTTTCTGACTTGAACTTATCTTGAATTCTCAAGATTCAACCCTGCTTCTTTTATAGTTTTAATTTTAAAGATGATTCTGAATGGGTGTGCTCCCTAACATTTTTGGACCTGATGTAAGATTATAATAGGGGTCCACATACTACATGAATCAACACCCAAATGTTAAATGGAACAGATTTTTAATATACTGTGCTAATCCTTCTACCTTCACAAATATCCTAAAAAGTCACATTCAAATTTAGGATTTCTGGGCCTCTTAGAGTCTTACACTCTCTTCCCTCTTCATAATTGTTTGAGTTAGTTCCACTCCATGTACATAGGTACAAACACCTTAACCCACATATGCATATCCTTCCAAACCTCCTCCCACCTGAAAGCACCCATCTCAGAAAAACTGAGCCTAAGGAAAAGGATTGACCATGTCCTCAAATGTGCTTGGAGTCATTTAGTCAGAAATTCTAGGGCATGAGCAGAGGGAAAGTTAGGGACTCCAGATGGGCACACAGATTTCTGGCCCAGGGTGGAGAGGTCTCTTTTGTCCATGTCTAAAAACTGTACAGCCTTGGGGACAGCAGATGGCATAGGGATATGGACTCCCACATGGCCGATAGCATTTCAAGTCCCAGACTTGGTCGCTTGAAGATCTTGTCAGGCACATGTGTATGTGTACCCAGAATCCCAAGAGGAGGTTGGAGAAGGGATTGTGGCATGGCCATTCTTTCTGGGTCAGGGGGTGGTGGTGTGATTTCTCCCTTTCTCTCTTTGTCTCTGTCTTTGTGTGGTGGGCACACACGCCCTATGGCAAAACAAAACAAAACAAAACAAAACAAAATTGTACAGCTTTTGCAATTGAATAGTGCATCTGCCTCTGCTATCTGCTAATATCAATCTTTGTTTTCTGTATGATTTTCCCTAAAACAGAGTTGGAAACAGGTGTTTTCTTTAGAATTTTACATAATCTTTCCTCTGGACTTCCTCCTTTAAGTATTCTTAGGGATTTGGGAACCTCTTCTGCACTGGTCCCTTTTTATTTGTCTTTCTTTTCAGTTTTTTATTTCCTTTTTTAGACATGATCTCATTGTGTCACAATCCTCCTGCCTTGGCCTCCCAGCTGGGATTACAAGCATGTACCACCACTCTTGGCTCTTTTTTGAGATAGACTCTAGCTATGTTTCCCAAGTTTGTGTCAATCTTCCTGCCTCAGTCTCCTCATATATTATAGGGGCATGGTACTATGCCCAGCCTTTAGGTTGAACTGAGAATCACATCTGAGCCTCCCATGTCACCCCAATTTGTAATACACAGAGTCTTAGCAGTGCTCACACTGCAGTTAGGCCTCTTTTCATTTTTACATATGATTCCCCTCATAGTATTAGACACAGCCATAACTACAATTATTTTATATGATTTCCCAGCAAAGCTGATGTAGACTGAATTTATATACAAGCATCTGTCCTCCAATCCTTGACATATCATTCAACAGCCATATCATATCAAGCTCTCTGGCTACATTTTTTTATAAGATAAAAAGAATGATGGCCCTGCCCATATCATATTGTATAAGATAAAAAGAATGATGGCCCTGCCCAGTGGTGCAGTCCATAGCAAACTGAACTGGTATGCTGGAAGCCATATGACCGAACACAGGTTCAGATCCCTGGGTTGGCTTGCAAACAAGCAGGGCCTGTGTGTGCATGCCCAAGATCCTAATTATCTGGAGGGACAGGAAATGGGGATCCATGGCTTGTTGAGGTGCTACGAAGGGTACTTCTCTCTCCCCTACTCTTTCTATCTCTTGTGCATATGCACACACTCTATCATAAATAAAAGTAAGCTTTCAAAATAAATGAGTAAAAATAATGGCCATGATACCCTCACAAGATATTTTAAGGATAAAATAGGAAAATGTATGAAAAAGTAAATCTTTGAATACTATAAAATGTCACAGAAATGAATGGAATTATTGTTGCTATGCGAAATACTTGTTCTTGATAATTAAGTTGTATTGCACTTCAATCCCTACTTGCATACTTTTGAAGCATCATTTGCCATTTTATTGTAAAACTGATTAGTGTTTAGTCTCAGAAGGTATGAATATATTTATTATTTTCAACAGAAGTGCTGAACTAAAAGCAAGCACTGTCTTTATTGGTCCATTTATTAATATGCAATACCAATTAAACCAAAGGCACAGATAAGAAAAATTCACATGTAACTGAATAAAAAAGGGACAGAAATATTACTATTAGGCCTCTAGAATTCTACTTTGATTTCTCCTGTGACACAGGTATAATTGTTTATACTAAAGTAATTTATGTGTTTGCAGTTAATGTTATTTTTTTCTATTCATATTTGTAGCTACTGACACTAAACCCAATTGTAATTTCCTTGAAAAAACCTTTTCTTTAATATGCCCTGGTCTCCCTTTCTCTTACAACAGTATTCTTACAATGTGACTTCTTTATAAATGCTGACACAGCCAACGAGATTAAAACACAAATATTAACTTCTGAATTCTATTACATGAACTTTAAGGTGTCCTAATCTCAACTAAAGACATCTGTAACTGAAAATGAATATTTAAATGGGAAAATTCATCTTCCAAATATTTGGCAAAATTCTCTAGGCACTTGTCCAAAATGTGTTTGGTTATAAATCCTTAACATCTCCCATGCCTTATAGACAAGTTTGTCTAGGAAAGTTTTTGTACTTGCGTCTTAGGATGGATTGCCTACATCATCTCCATAGCTAAAGGTCAAAATATCTTTATCTTCTCATTTCGTTCATGAATCCCTGTCCTTACTACTCACAAGTCACGCTGTCTCAGGCATGTAGTTAATTAGATGTTTCTAACTGATGCTGATATAACGAACATTAATGAAATTAATATTGCTTAGTGTTTACATTATCACTTAATCTAGGAAAAGATGTCATTTCTGCTATGGTTCATTATATTGGGTAGTCAGGAACATTATGATACATATTTGTACAGAAAAATACATCATGACTTTCCCAATGACCTAATACTATCTGGGACTAATAGTACTATTTTTTTAAGATACCATAGGCAGTGCCTCCCTTGATGTCACAAAAACCCTATGAAAGCTTGCAACACTTTAGTGAAATGTGTTTACATATGGAACTTTTTTTTTTTAGAGGTTTTTGCTGTAGGGCGCGTGCACTTGCCAGGCAGACAGAGAGACAGAAAGCGAGAAATCACCCCCCAGGGGGGATGGTCACACTGCAATCCCTTCTCCTCCATTCTCCTCTCAGGATCCTGGGCACACACGCACACGCGCCTGGTGTGAGTTTAAGCCACTGGGTCCGGGACTTGAACTGCGGTCAACTACGTGGGAGTCCAGTGACATAGCCATTATGCTAACTGCTGGTTCCCAGGAACTATTTAATATGTTAAAGCAGAAGACAGAAGACAAAATTGGACAAGACCTAATTAAAAAATATTTTTAAAAACTTTTCAGTCAGCACTAACAATGCTATAGGGAATAAAATAGTTATAATGTGCTTGAAATCTGAGGTATTTGGAGTTTTAACCTAATCAAAGTTTAGGAGAAAAAAATCTTTGTATAGATCCAAATAAACTTGTGTAGAGGTGGCTATGAAGAATTTAATTACAAATAAAACACAATAGCAATGCTTCTTAGTTTAGTTTCTCCAATACTATTTCTGTTGACCATTCTGTTGGCAAAGGAGGCAGAATAATGAGCAGGAGAAGCTGGAGGAGCAATGGAGGAAGGCCTGTCTTCTGTCCTGCAAATTCTGCAAACCACTTTTTGCTATTTGCCTGAATAAACTCTGGGCTTTGCTCACCGATAAATACGGATCCATTAGCTATAAGATAGGTCCATTTTGGGGCCAGCAGTTAGCGTAATGGCTATGTCGCTGAACTCCCATGTAGTCGACCATGGTTCGCATCCCGGACCCAGTGGCTTAAAACTCATGCTGGGTGCATGTGTGTGTGTGCCCAAGATCCCGAGAGGAGAATGGAGGAGAAGGGATTGTGGCATGGTCATCCCCCCCAGGGGGGTGGTGATTTCTCACTTTCTGTCTCTCTATCTTTCTCTGTCTTTCTGGCGAGCACACGGACCCTATAGCCAAAAACCTCTCCAAAAAAAAAAAAAAAAAAAAATAGGTCCATTTTATGGGCCATTGCTTAGTGTTTACATTATCACTTAATCTAGGAAAAGATGTCATTTCTGCTATGGTTCATTATATTGGGTAGTCAGGAACATTATGATACATATTTGTACAGAAAAATACATCATGACTTTCCCAATGACCTAATACTATCTGGGACTAATAGTACTATTTTTTTAAGATACCATAGGCAGTGCCTCCCTTGATGTCACAAAAACCCTATGAAAGCTTGCAACACTTTAGTGAAATGTGTTTACATATGGAACTTTTTTTTTTTAGAGGTTTTTGCTGTAGGGCGCGTGCACTTGCCAGGCAGACAGAGAGACAGAAAGCGAGAAATCACCCCCCAGGGGGGATGGTCACACTGCAATCCCTTCTCCTCCATTCTCCTCTCAGGATCCTGGGCACACACGCACACGCGCCTGGTGTGAGTTTAAGCCACTGGGTCCGGGACTTGAACTGCGGTCAACTACGTGGGAGTCCAGTGACATAGCCATTATGCTAACTGCTGGTTCCCAGGAACTATTTAATATGTTAAAGCAGAAGACAGAAGACAAAATTGGACAAGACCTAATTAAAAAATATTTTTAAAAACTTTTCAGTCAGCACTAACAATGCTATAGGGAATAAAATAGTTATAATGTGCTTGAAATCTGAGGTATTTGGAGTTTTAACCTAATCAAAGTTTAGGAGAAAAAAATCTTTGTATAGATCCAAATAAACTTGTGTAGAGGTGGCTATGAAGAATTTAATTACAAATAAAACACAATAGCAATGCTTCTTAGTTTAGTTTCTCCAATACTATTTCTGTTGACCATTCTGTTGGCAAAGGAGGCAGAATAATGAGCAGGAGAAGCTGGAGGAGCAATGGAGGAAGGCCTGTCTTCTGTCCTGCAAATTCTGCAAACCACTTTTTGCTATTTGCCTGAATAAACTCTGGGCTTTGCTCACCGATAAATACGGATCCATTAGCTATAAGATAGGTCCATTTTGGGGCCAGCAGTTAGCGTAATGGCTATGTCGCTGAACTCCCATGTAGTCGACCATGGTTCGCATCCCGGACCCAGTGGCTTAAAACTCATGCTGGGTGCATGTGTGTGTGTGCCCAAGATCCCGAGAGGAGAATGGAGGAGAAGGGATTGTGGCATGGTCATCCCCCCCAGGGGGGTGGTGATTTCTCACTTTCTGTCTCTCTATCTTTCTCTGTCTTCCTGGCGAGCACACGGACCCTATAGCCAAAAACCTCTCCAAAAAAAAAAAAAAAAAAAAAAAGATAGGTCCATTTTATGGGCCAACATTGAAGCACCGCTGGTGTGCTGATCTTCAGTGTGAGAAGCCACATGGCTGACCTTGTGTGTATCCTCGAATCTCCTGACTAACTACAGGACTGGGGAAGGAAACAGTGGTAAGATGACACCCTGTTGAGGGCACCATTGTCCCTCTCTCTCAAGCTCTCTTTTTCTCTTTGTCATGAGTGTGTGCTTGTCCTCTCACACTCTCTCTCATGAAAGAAATCAAATGAACTTTAGAAAGATCGGACAGGTCTTTGGAGCCAATAGAGGCTGAAGAATCATTTTGTGTAAAACATTTTGCTAAATACATCCCTAAGGAAATGTTCAGGGTCAAGTATTTCCCATTTGCTCACTTTTATCTTTAAAGGAAAATGTTCTCTTTATATTCCCCTTTAATCTGTCCTACTTCCAAGGCAGAGAAGAATTTTTACAGTTCCTGTTATTTACAGTCACTGAACCAGAGCTTTGATTCCTGGTAGGTAGGTATTAGGGATGGGGTGCAGGAGAGTAGTAGAGTGTTCATTTATGGGGAGATGTTACAGGTTAAACTTTTCATTTAATCACATTAAATATCCAATTTTCAGATTTTAAGTTATATATATATATATATATATATATGAACTAAACTAAACATCATTATTTTTTGGAAGAATGTGCTCTGGCTGGGATTAGCAAAAAAAAAAAAAAAAAAAAAGAGCCTTTTAAGAGGTATACCCTTTAAAAAATTTTTTTTATTGTCTGAAGGAATTATCTGAATTGTTGAATTGTTTAATGTAGTTTTCCCAAGTGAAAACACCTTGTATTTCCTCTAACATATGTGCATGCATGCACACACACACATACACACACCGTTCTACAGAACCAATGAGAAATCATGTTTATCATTTGTATAATTAATTGAAAATTAATTGCACCTTTTAAATATATATTGCCAAGCCAGATTGGCATCCAAATGAATGCTTATATCACTGGTCTTAGAAAGAAGCACTTTCCACTGGTGAATGGGTTAAACTGTTGCTGTCAGATTGAATATAATTAGTACTGCTGATATGCAAAGAATTGCTCTGTCAGAAAATGTCACTGTCATTGAGTACTGTTCCTTGTCTGCATTCAATTTTCTGTCTGGCTCAGAAAATTTTAATAACAGGGTGGAATTTACATGTAAAATTTTAACCAATTTTCATAAAAATACCTTATTTCATTTTCATTTTGCTCTCATATAATCTTTGGTTGTCATAAAATAAGGTACTAAACACATCTTATTTCCTTAACTTTCCTTGCCTTCTGTCCTTTGAAGATAGACACTTAAAGTTCATTTTTTCCTTCAGTACTTTTATTTTTAATGGAAGTTTAAATTTCATTGAAAATTACAAAAGCAGAGAAGGGACAGTGAGATGCAGAAAGTTATAGAAATAGATATGAGCAAAGTCTTGAAGGAGATTTCTTCAATGTCCCAGGAACATGCAATTAGTGCTTAAATTTCAAAAGTTGCCTTTAATCAGCATAACTCTTGGTTTTATGGACTCTTGCAAAGCAGAGTCCAGTGCAGTCAGAGAGCAGTTCACTTTCTTACATAACCTACTTGAGTACGGAACCAGAATCTGTCTGCAGTAACTTCAAAATCCATGGTAGAAAACGGAAAGTCTTAAAAGAAGATTTAGATTTTTAATCAAGTTTATTTATTTTATTTTATTTAGAGAGAGAGGGAGAGAGAAAAGCACCCTCAACAGAGTCTTACCACACTGCAATATACCCCTAGTCTCTTAGGCAGCCAGGACCACAGATGTGCTTGGGTACACCCAGCATGTCCAGGTTGACCTGACATTTGAACCTACACCTCCCATGTGGTTCCAGTAGTGTGCGGTAGTGCCCTGCCATCTATACTATGGCTAGGCTAGAGGTACTGTTTTAATCTCTTCTTTTAGTTGAAGTATATGATTTTGGAAGGAGGACATGCAGCATTTGAAAAATCAGTTCAATTGAGTAGAAAAATAGGAAAATTATTTCCTCTATTTAGGTTCATAATACTAAAATTAAGGACTCTTGGCAAGTGACAGCACAAGGGTAAAACAGAGTGCTTTGTGAAACCCTTAATAAAGGAAACTAAAAGGAAATTTGAAAGACTAAGGAAAAATATGCAACTGGAATTGCAAAATATTGATGGACAGAAACCAAAGGTAGTTGATGATATTTGGATATACTAAAAGGAATCAATAAGGAAGACGGGTAAGATATTGTTCGTGTGTGAAATTTTTATAAAGTAATGCACAGAGAATGGAAAAGTATGGTCTTAAAATTTTAACACAAGTTGAGAAATATTACATAGGTTTCACTGAGACTCAGAAAGATGTAACTGACTGGAAATAAGCCATCAGAAAGGTAGATCTTTAAAGGAAAGTGCTCTGATTAATAAGAGAAGAATGAGAATTGCCTTTATACAAAGAAATGTCCACAAGCATTAAGTTGCCACTGGAGACACAGAAGTGACATCATTGTGGAAGAAGAATATATTTATAGATTTTCAGAAGAAAATGTAACTACCTCCACTTCAAACCCCTCTATAAGATCCAGAAAGATTTAGACTTTCCCAAACACAAATTACTATGGTCAGGAATAGATTATGTATAATTATAACTTCACAAGAACTGTAGTGGAGGAATATACACTAGTAGGGATGGGATGAGAGAGGAGACAAACTATGTAGACATTTTGCAGAAGTTGTTCAATCTGATATATTCCTAATTTGCCCTGTTGGCAGTCTTAGAAGAAAAAGAGTATAATCAGGGATACTGTTGCTTAAATGTTAAAGAGCAAGTAAAATATGAATTGATCACTTGATTGGATCCAATTTGGATTGAGCTCAGAACTTATGCTTATAGACTCCAGGAAAACAGGGTTATTTGTTACACACAATCTTCAAATTCCTTGCTTGTGCTAACTCCATAGCTTCATCTATCTTTAACTGGAGAGTTAGACGATATACCACTATGTTACCTCTTCAGCTATTCAGCAGCTTTATGGAGTTGGAAAGAAGTTCAGACATTAGGAAGGGTCATAGAACTGATCATGTAAGCATGGCACTTGTGAGAGCGAATGAGTATGCCAACTAGATGGGTGCCATCCTGATTTTCTGGGACTAGTCAGGAAATATGGTGATAGATATCAATAGATGAAGAAGGAAAACTTTATCTCTATTATTCTCTTTATTTCTTTTTTTCTACCAGAGGGCATGTGTTCTCTCCAGGGACAGACAGAGAGAAAGAGAGAGAAAGCACTCCCCACCCTTATGGGACATGGTCATGCCATAATCCTCTCAGCCATTTCTTCACCATATTGGGATTTAGGACCCACACACATGCACATGCACCTGATGCGTTTATATTGCTTGTTTTAGACTTCACACTCGTTTGTGGATCCCAGACTTCTTCAGTGGTCAGCCCCCTACTGTCCTGCCGATTTCCTGCTTATTGAGACTGCTGTGAATCCTGGGACTACCCTGTGCTGCTGCTCTAAGATTCTGGACAAAGGGGAACTGAGGTTACCTGATGCATGTCCCACCTGTCCCTTAGCCAAATAATTGAAGGGATAGTCAAACTGACACTAAACATACATCTTTCCAGCTAAGGATAGTTGAGGAAGACTCCTCATACAGCAAGGTGTACAGAAGAGAACTAAGGAAAAGTCACTTACATGACCTGAATTCTCCGTTCAGGAATTTTAAAAAGAAGGTGGAGGGCTGGCCAGCGTGGTAGTGCACTTCTTCAGAATGCCAGAACCATATGGAAGATTGGGGCTTAGGTCTGGGTGTACCTATACATACTGGGTACAAGCATGCTCTTGAACCTGGGAAGGGTGGAGGGAGAATCATGATGTGAGACCCTGATGAGGCTAATTGACTCCCTCTCTCTCTCTCTCTCATGGAAGAAATTAATAAACTAAAAAAATATAATAATAAATTTAAACAAAATCTTTGGGGAAGCGACAACAGCCTAAAACAAAGGAGAAGTAGAACATAGCTCTTATGAAACAGAAGCAGCAGCACATTTAAGAAGGATCTACCACAGGCTACAGAAATAGATTTTGGAAAGCATATGCTTTGGGTCTGAAAGACATTTAAATATGACTACCATGGGGGAAGAAGAAAACCATGGCAGGAGTGATAATAAGAATGTGATCAAGACTGAAAGTAGGCTGAGAAAAAAGAAAATGTGTTAATATAAGAAAAATTGGAGAGTAACTAAAATTCAATAGCAGGATTTTAATCTCCCTAAGAAGCATTGCAAGCAGATTATGTAATGAAGGAATTTCAATTAGTGATATAAAGAATAACGGAACACAAATTATGAATGTAAAGGTTGTATGCCATATTAAAATGACAGGAAATAAGTATAATTGTCAGCCTTAAAAATAGTCTGAAACGGTAAAAACAGCAAACATTGTCTAAATTATACCATGCACTTTTCAAGTGCTCTAACTCACTTGAACCTCACAAGAGTCCTGCTTGCTGTAATACTATTTATATGCACGTCATAATGGAGAAACCGAGGGACAGAAGGATAAATAACACATCCAAATTCACACAGTAAGTAAATGGAAAGGTAAGGTTTTCAACTCCAGCCTTCAAGCCCATTACTTATGTATAACCATTATGTTTTTACACATCCCCAAGGCAAACTAAAAACTATCAATCAGAATCATTTAATCAAATGATTAAAACTTAATTATTCTAAAAGAGAACCAGAGAATTTAATATAAAGTATTTTCAGATATTTTTGTGAAATGTTTGATTAAATTAGAAAACATTTGTTGGAGAATGCTTGGAATTTTTAGGATTCAGATATTTACTTGCACCTAGAAAACAACAAAACAAATTAAAACAAAATATGATGCCTAAATAAAACAAAGTTCAGGTTGATTTCACACTTTCCTGAACATTAAACTCTAATAAATATATATATGGAACTAAGATGTAATCACTTTTTCCATTAATATCTAAAGAAGTTACCATTCAGAGGGAATTCAACAGAAAAACACTTTCAAATAAAGATCTAGAGAGTTCTGTAATCAAGGAAATACCTTTCCATAAAAAAACACTAAGAATTCAGTTTTTAAAATGAGTAATTAGGAAAGATTAGGATTAAAAAATAATAATAAACCTTATAACCAACATGCAATAAGATATTATACAATATGGTACAGTATACACATTAAAATGTATTCTTTAACTCACTCAATATTAACCACTTTCATACACACACAAGAATCTCTCCTCTCTTCCTTTGAACAAACATTTTTTTTCCTTTCAGTTGCTTTTTCTTAAAGCATACTTATGAATACATTCACCTACCCCCTTCAAAACAAATAAAATAAAAAAGATAATTCATGTTCTCCCTAGAGAGTCTTGTGTCAGTTGCTAAAAACTTGTGTCAGACACAAAACCTAGGGATTGAAAAAAAAAAAAGGAAACTACTGACAAAGTCAATTAATCTCATTTATAAATATAAATGTGAAAGCCTAAATAAAACATTAGTAAATAAAAATATAGCAATTTATTAAAGGAATAATAAATGTTTACAAAGTAGGCCATCTTCCAAAACTGAGATTACTTAACATTAAAAATATATTCAACTAATGCATCTCATCAGTAAGTTAAATAAAAATTATGAGAGATACTAAAATTGCATTTGACAAATTCAACTTACATTTCTTAAATTTTAAATCAGTAATTAAGACATACTTTCTTTGCATGATGAAGAATTTCAATCTCAAACCATAAACCACAATTATACTAAATGGTAAACCATTAGTGATGTTTTCATTTATATTATGAATAACCCGAGGGTAACTATTCTCACCGGGTCACTTTTGTTTTTCAGTATTCACTTTCAGACAGCTTAACAGACTTAGAAATTTTTTCTTGTTGTTTATGTTTGTTGATAGAATATCTACCTTCTTTCTACCTCTGAGAGAAACAACTAAGTCTAATGGGTGAAATGGTGCTTAGGATGGAGAAGATTTAGAGGCAATTTAAAGAACAAGAGCTAGTAAGAAAGAATAGAGTGTGAACACAAGAATGTCAGAGTAAGACTGCAAATCTGCATTTGGCAGCCTAGATAACTTTAAGAAAAGATGTTTAAGGAAATTTTTTTCCTTTTTTTCTTTTTTGTAGAGAGAGATTTTTTGCTATGAGGCACATGTGCTCACCAGAGAGACAGAAAACAAGAAATCACACCCAAGAGGGGACGGCCTTCCACAGTCCCCTCCCCTCCAGTCTCCTCTGGGGATTCTGGGCATACACACACATGCACCTGGCATGCACTCCAAGTAGTCAGGACCAGAACTCGAATCACTATGTGCGAGTCCAGTAATGCAACCATTCCGCCATCTGCTGCTACCAAAGGAGAATTTTTTTTGTGTGTAAAAAGCTATGCAATATGCAATGTAAACCTCCTAGTCAGTGAAATCTTGGGCACCAGTAAGGTAAAGTAGACTCTCTTTTAGAAGGGAGTGAGAGATGTAAATCAGTGTTGCCAACTGTTTCAAGTGTAGCACAGAGTAGAAGAGACCTGATCACCAGGGATAGGTAATGTATGATTACAGTGTTGCAAAAAGATAAAACATCATTAATTATTTCCAGATAATCACTGTCTACTGAGAAGACTCAAGAGAATCAACTAAAAATCATCTATAATAATAGAGGTCAGCAAGGTGGCTACTTATAAAATAAATTCAATAGTAACTGCATATGAAATACATTGAAAGAGACCTGATTCATAACAGCAGCAAGCATTATCAAATATACAGATATAAGCTGATAAAAAATGTGTAAGACCATAAAAACAATTTAAAACTTTTATTGAAAGACTTGAATAAACAGAGGAACATAATATAGCCAGATAAAAATAGCCTTGAATTCCAATTTTAAAATTGAAAAAATGAAGGAATTACATATTCAGATATTAAAACAGCACTAATCTAATTAAACCAATACAACCTAGAAAGTCCTAAAGTATAAACAAGTACATACAAATATTTAGTATCTGATAGGATGGCATTTCAAACTTCAGGGATAGGGTACGGGCTTCTGGTAATATCAGAATAAAAAGTTCTGTGAAAATTTCCAAGGATAATAATAATAAAGACTGAATAAAATATTATTTAAAAAAACATTATTTTAAAAGACCTGCAGTTGACATAATGTTTATATCTCTGGACTCCCACGTAGTCTACCATGGTTTGAGTCCTGTACCCGGCAACTTAAAACTCATGTCGGGCGTGTGTGCATGCGTGCCCAGATTCCTGAGGAGAGAATGGAGGAGAAGGGATTGTGGCATGGTCAACCTCTCTGGGGGATGATTTCTTCCGGTCACTGTCTCTTTGGTGAGCACATACGCCTTAAAGCAAAAATCTCTCTAAGAAATAAAACAAACCATATTTAAAGGAAACAAGAAGAAATTAAATGCAAGCAGAAATTGGGAGTCTGACTCTTGAAAGACTATAATTATAATGAATACCAAGTATGAGTTTGTAGATTGTAGCTTAAGAGCATTTCTCAAACCTGAGCAACTTTAGTGGTGGGTACTTAAAAACTCATCAGTTAAAGGAGGGTGAGTACAGATTCTAAGGCAACTAAAAAGTTAGGGTTTCTCAGAAGCAGAAGAGCTACAGAAAAGTGAGACATGAAATCTGATTTATAAACTCAGCCCATATGCCTGGATTTCTTCTAAGTGGCAGATGTTAAGGGTACAACCAGGAGCACAAACAAAAGGTAGACAAGATAAGAGAGAGAAATCTACCCATAAAAAGGCAGAATTATATAGGTGAGATTTAAAAATCAATACTTCTTTTGACTGAGTGTATTCCCCTCCTCTACTCACGTTGGGAGGCAGAAAGCTGAAGTCACTCAGAAAATAAAACTCCAGGATAGTGAAGCAACAACTTTTGAGAGAGGCAACAGAAGTAAGAGAACCAAAGGAAGAATGTCTTAAGATCTGCACATAGAAGAGACTCTCTGGAGGACAGGTTTTAAAAGCAATAGCTTGACAATGAAATAATTAAGCAAAGATACCCACTCAATTTTTTCAGTGTGGAGACTGTAGGTATATGTATATATGTGTGTGTGTGTGTGTGTGTGTATTTATATATATAATGAGAGAGAGGGAAATGTTCCTTTAAGCATGTTAATCATATTAATCATCAATTAAACATATTAATTAAACAATCACCAATCAGAATAAACAAACAAACAAACAAAAAACTACAATTCTCCAAATCACAAAACTGTACATATTGCCACTATGAAGTACTGCTTAAAAGGAATTTTCAGCCTCATATTACCAAATACGCAAAGACTGAGTAGGCTGAGTGGTAATTCATATTCATAGAAAAAATAAAGCAAATAAAAGTGATCCAGCCTCTATGACACAGACAGTAGCATATAGAACTAATAGTGTTAGAAACCACATGCCCAACTGTGAGATTATATCCCCTGCTCACATGGAACACTCCAGGCATCCACTCAAGATCCTAGAGAGCTAGATGGCTAGGGAAAGGTGTTCACAGCATGATGAGACCCTGCCACGGGTACATGGCTTCTTTCTCCTTTTTCTCTCTCTATCTCTCTCTTTTTGACTTGCATGTGTGCACATGTACTCTCTTTGATGAATAAAATAAACTTAAAAATAAAAAAATGTTGGTGCCAGCAGGTCACATGGTAGATAAGGCACTGGACTCCAACATGGTCAACTATAGTTCAAGTCTCAGACCTGGAAGCTTGAAAATCATGCCAGGCGCATGTGTGTGCATGCCCCCAAATCCCAAGAGAATGGAGGAGAAGGGATTGTGGCATGGCCATCCTCCTGGAAGGTGATTTTTCACTTTTCCTCTCTCTGTCTCTCTCTAGTAAACCCATGTACTCTACAACAAAAACAAAGCAAAATAAAACAAAAAAAAAATCAAAGAAATTGATTCCAAGTGTGCCCAGATGTTGGACGTGGCAAACAAAAAACTCAAAACAGCTGGAATAAATACACTTAAGGACTTAAAATACGGGACCAGCAGTTTGCATAATGGCTATGTCTCTGGACTCCCATGTAGTCGACCGCAGTTTGAGTCCCAGACCCGGTGGCTTAAACTCACGCCGGGCATGTGTGCATGCATGCCCAAGATCCCAAGAGGAGAATGGAGGAGAAGGGATTGCAGTGTGGCCATCCCCCTGGGGGAAGGGGGTGTTTTTTCTCTCTTTCTGTCTTTCTGTTCCTCTCTGTCTTTCTGGAGAGTGCACATGCCCTATAGCCAAAACCTCACCAAAAAAACCCCCGAAAGGATTTAAAAGACAACATAGTCTCAATGAATGAATAGGCAGGAAATATCAACACAGAAATTGAAACTACAAAGAGAACTGAATATTACAATGAAAAAAATAATTAGACTCACTCTAAGTATGAGGATATGGAAAAACTTGATGACAGCTCTCTAAACTGAATAACAGAGATAAACTTGATATTTTTAAAAAGAACAAAACCTTAGAAAGTTGAGACATTATCAATTGCTCTAACACACATGCAATTAAAATCTCAGAAGAACAGGAGATGCAGACAAAGACACACACACACACACACACACACACACACACACACACAAAGTAAGGATCTGAGATTCCCTTATTAAAACACAAAACAAAACAAAAAAACTACATATGTTAACTTACAAATCCAAAAATGTCAATTAACCCCAAGCACAGTACAAGAGAATCATGCCACAGTTGCTTTGTAATCGCTGAAAAAAAGTGGAAGAGAGAAAGTGATAGACAATCAGAGAAAGAGAGAAAGAGAGAGAGAGAGAGAGAGAGAGAGAGAGAGAGAATGAATGAGTATTAAAAACAGCAGGAGAAAAAGATGCATTATATATAATGGAAAAATGGTATGACAATGAGAAGTCAACAGTTAAGCAAGAATGGAAGCCAGAATATATTAAAATCACACATTCAATGTTGTTTGCTACAAGACAACATTACTGATGTTTAAGTAGTTATTTAAGACAGGGATGTGTTCTGAGAAATGCACTGTTAGGTGATTTTATTATTTTGCAATCATAGAGTACTTATACAAAGCTAGATGTAATAGCCTACTATACACCAAGGCTGTGTGGTACAACCTATTGTTCCTATTCTACAAACCTGTATAGCACGTTGCCATATTGAATACCACAGACAACTGTAACATAATAGTAAGCATCTGCATATCTGAACATAAAAAACTATATAGCAAAAATACAGTATCACACATTAATGTTGTACACTCACATAAGGCAATTAACAATGAATGGACCTCTCAGGACTGGAGGTTGTTCTGGGTAAGTCAGAGAGTGAGTAGTGAATGAATATAAAAGGGCTAAGACATTATTATAAAGTAATATAACTTTATAAGCACTGTATACTTAGGGTATACTAAATTTATAAATAATATATTTTTCTTCAATAATAAAATAACCTTTGATTACTGTAACATTTTTATTTTATGAACTTTGGGACCAGCAGTTAGCATAATGGCTATGTTGCTCAAATCCCATGTAGCTGACCGCAGTTTGAGTCTCGGACCTGGTGGCTTAAACTCAAGTCGAGCTCATGTGCGTGCGTGCCCAAGATCCTGAGAGGAGAATGGAGGAGAAGGGATTGTGGCATGGCCATCCTCCCGGCGGGGGGAATTTTTCATTAAATTAAAAAAAAACAATTGTCTAATTTTATTTATCATTATTATTTTTAAAAAATTTGCTACAAGGCAATGTGCTCACCAGAGACAGAGAGAGAGAGAAAGCATGAAAGCAAGCTGCCAGAGCCGACACTCAAATTTTGGTTGGTCATGTGGGAGTCCAGTGCCTTAACCACCACACCACTTACTGGTCTTATTTTTTTTAACCCTTTTGTAAAAACACTTAGCTTAAAATATTAACATATTATATGGCTATTCAAAAATATTGTCTTTCTTTATATCCTTATTCTATAAGCTTTCTTCTATTTGAAATTTATTTTTACTTTTTAAGCATTTTGTTAAAAATTAAGACACAGAGACACACACATCAGCATAGGCCTACAAATAAGGATTATCAGGGCCATGATGAACAGAGCAACACGAGATTTAGAAAAGCACAAGAGAAAGTGATGCAATCAAAATGTGCTATAAACCTGAGCCATATGAGGCTGTTTCCAGCATACCACAGCATATTGTTTTACAGTAAACTTTTTTCACAAGTGGAAATATTATACTGTAAAACTCTTATTAAAAGTATAGTATATGGGCCAGCAGATGGAGTAGTGGTTACTTTGCTAGACTCTCACATGGCCACCATGGTTTTAGTCACAGACCTGGTGGTTTAAAAATCATGCCAGGCTCATATGTGTGTCTCCCCAAGATCCCAGGAGGACAATGGAGGAGAAGGGATTGGGGCATGGCCATTCCCCTGGGGAGGTGATTTCTTACTTTGCCTCTCGCTGTGTCTGTCAATCTCTCTCTCTCCCTGCTGGCAAACACATACACCCTAAGGCAAAAACCTCTTAAAAGAAAAAAAGGTATAGTATAGTAAATACATAAACTAGTAACATATGTGTCATCATTATTAAGTATTATGTACTGTATATACATGTATATACATAATTGTATTACTATATTCTATATGATTGGAAGCGCAGTAGATTGGTTTACACCTACATTACCACAAACACACGAGTAATGAATTGTGCTAAGATATGAAGATGACTACAATGTAAATGGGGGATAGGAACTTTTCAGTTCCATTACAGTCTTGTGACTACTCTTGTTTATGTGGTCCACTGCTGAACAAAACATCCTGCAGTGCATGACTTTACTGTATTACTATATGCCTTACGATTCTGTTATGAAAAATACAATGGCAACAAATAAAGAAAATACAACAGCAGTATTTATTAAATGTTAGGAGAGTAGAGAATGTTCTAAGAAACTTGGAGTGATTTAAAATTTGTAAATTCACATACATTTGTAAATTCACATACATATAAATGAGTCAAAATATTAGATTAAGATATCATGTGATTTTTTTCACTTTTTCATGTTTTCCCAGTTCTGAACAACAAAACTATCATATAAACTAAATAACATTAACAAACACAATGAAATATATTTATCACAACTTGATAATAAACTTCTCTACCATTCATAAAGTGGTATGATCAAGCTGTGTTTTCAATCACAAACTTACATATGAGTCTTTGTAACACTAACCCATTTATAAGTTGGGGACTCCTATATATATA
>NW_006159500.1:62686-84565 GCF_000334495.1 Tupaia belangeri chinensis | reverse complement strand
AAAAAAAAAAAAAAAAATATATATATATATATATATTTTATGAACTTAATTTTTCGTTAAATTAAAAAAAAACAATTGTCTAATTTTATTTATCATTATTATTTTTAAAAAATTTGCTACAAGGCAATGTGCTCACCAGAGACAGAGAGAGAGAGAAAGCATGAAAGCAAGCTGCCAGAGCCGACACTCAAATTTTGGTTGGTCATGTGGGAGTCCAGTGCCTTAACCACCACACCACTTACTGGTCTTATTTTTTTTAACCCTTTTGTAAAAACACTTAGCTTAAAATATTAACATATTATATGGCTATTCAAAAATATTGTCTTTCTTTATATCCTTATTCTATAAGCTTTCTTCTATTTGAAATTTATTTTTACTTTTTAAGCATTTTGTTAAAAATTAAGACACAGAGACACACACATCAGCATAGGCCTACAAATAAGGATTATCAGGGCCATGATGAACAGAGCAACACGAGATTTAGAAAAGCACAAGAGAAAGTGATGCAATCAAAATGTGCTATAAACCTGAGCCATATGAGGCTGTTTCCAGCATACCACAGCATATTGTTTTACAGTAAACTTTTTTCACAAGTGGAAATATTATACTGTAAAACTCTTATTAAAAGTATAGTATATGGGCCAGCAGATGGAGTAGTGGTTACTTTGCTAGACTCTCACATGGCCACCATGGTTTTAGTCACAGACCTGGTGGTTTAAAAATCATGCCAGGCTCATATGTGTGTCTCCCCAAGATCCCAGGAGGACAATGGAGGAGAAGGGATTGGGGCATGGCCATTCCCCTGGGGAGGTGATTTCTTACTTTGCCTCTCGCTGTGTCTGTCAATCTCTCTCTCTCCCTGCTGGCAAACACATACACCCTAAGGCAAAAACCTCTTAAAAGAAAAAAAGGTATAGTATAGTAAATACATAAACTAGTAACATATGTGTCATCATTATTAAGTATTATGTACTGTATATACATGTATATACATAATTGTATTACTATATTCTATATGATTGGAAGCGCAGTAGATTGGTTTACACCTACATTACCACAAACACACGAGTAATGAATTGTGCTAAGATATGAAGATGACTACAATGTAAATGGGGGATAGGAACTTTTCAGTTCCATTACAGTCTTGTGACTACTCTTGTTTATGTGGTCCACTGCTGAACAAAACATCCTGCAGTGCATGACTTTACTGTATTACTATATGCCTTACGATTCTGTTATGAAAAATACAATGGCAACAAATAAAGAAAATACAACAGCAGTATTTATTAAATGTTAGGAGAGTAGAGAATGTTCTAAGAAACTTGGAGTGATTTAAAATTTGTAAATTCACATACATTTGTAAATTCACATACATATAAATGAGTCAAAATATTAGATTAAGATATCATGTGATTTTTTTCACTTTTTCATGTTTTCCCAGTTCTGAACAACAAAACTATCATATAAACTAAATAACATTAACAAACACAATGAAATATATTTATCACAACTTGCTAATAAACTTCTCTTCCATTCATAAAGTGGTATGATCAAGCTGTGTTTTCTATATATAGCCTATCAAATGAAGATGTGGCCCTGCCAGGAAAGCAATATAACTGGGAATCAGTTATGTTGACATATGGAGATGCTCCATATTCATTAGTCAGACAACTTAGGGAACTGAAGAATTTATTTTATGCAGCATTAATTAAATGTAGCATTCTGAGTTGCTATCAAGTGACTTCTATTTGAACAAATAGAATGAACACCATTTCTAATGTGCAAAACCAGACAAATAGATACAATTTAAAAAAAAATGTATGATGGAGGCCAGCAAGTGGTGTGGGGGGTTAAGGTGCTAGACTCCCACATGGGCTACCACTGTTCAAATCCTGGATCTGGCTGCTGCTTGCTTTCTCACTTTTCCTTTATCTTGCTGGTCAAATTAAATAATAATAATAATAATAAATAAAATTAAATAAATAACTTTTTCAAAAAAGTAATGTATGGTATTTTATTCTACAATCCATAATAGAACTCAATAGTACTCAATGTTATATCTCCATTGAAAGACATCTTTGGAAGTTGAATCCTATGGCAAAAGTATGATCATGCTGTTTTTGTACAATAAAGGAGGTCTGAGGCCCAATTTTTCCATATACTTAATGAATGGGGGGAAAATTCTACTCTTATTGTTGTTTTGCCTTTCCAGAAACAGAATTTCTCTTTATGGGGCAAAATATTTAATAGTTATGGACACATTTTTTATTTTGAAAGAACACATAGTTCAAGACACTCTCAAGTCCTTCCTAGACCATAAGCACAATACTTCACTCCTCACAATATCTCGATCAAAGAGAACACTGTATGTGTAAATATAGATGTGTTTCTCCACTGAGCACAGTTGAGGGCATGGTATGATGTAAAACCAATCTCCAAACTTAGGGTGAAGATTAATAGCAAAGTCATATGCAGATGCAATTTGAACAAAAGTTGAGACAATCACACAACAATGGAAATGTAGACATTAAAAACAATGTATTTTTCTTCTAGGCCAGGCACGGTGAGGGTATAATAGGTGAACAGAATCACTAATATTGTGACATCCAGGTGTGGAATGGCTGAGTAGGGCAGAAAAAAATCAACTGTATTTCAACAAGGGGGGAAAAGGACCATTCCAAAATCAAACAATGAATAGGTATAATTGTATCAAACAAATCTTCCCAACTAGTAGAACAGAAATGTAGACATGCATTAGAATAAATGATTAAGGTAAGTTTCAAACGTATTTAGGGATTTCTTGGATGACTCCCTTTTGAAAAGTCATTTACATACAAACCGCTTTCTTACCACAATCATGTGGCATCTGTACTCATTAAAAGAATATTTAAAGGAGGTTCTGAATTCTCCTATTTGATAAAATTAAAATTATCTTCAAGTTTCTCTTCAAGCTCAATGACTTAAGCCAACTATTCTAGAGAGTAAATATTTCTAAAATCCACTTTGAAAAGCCTTATTTCATAGGACAGCCACTTTGTGATGTGCAGTCTGTTGCAAAGCATACTTTTGTTCACTCTCCTCAGACATCATTGTATCCAAAGAAAAAATATGTCACAGTATCTCTGTTTGGGATCGGTTGCAGTTAGTATGTTAATTGGTTATATAATGACTGTAGCTAGGTCAACATTCTAACCCTGTGTTTCTGTTTTTTTGTTTGTTTTTAATTTTAAGGTTTTTGCCACAGGACACATGTCTTCACCAGAGAGGCAGAGAGATAGTGAGAGGGAAAGCAAGAAATTATCACCCCAGGCAGATGGCCATGGTGCAATTCCTTCTCCTCTATTCTCCTCTTGGGATTTTTGGGCATGCACATATGACCACCTGGCATGAGTTTGAAGCTGGGTCTGGGCTTTGAACTGTGCTGGCCATGTGGGAGTCCAGCACCTTAACCACCACGCCATCTGCTGGTCCACTAACTCTGTGTTTTAAGTTATCATGTTGTCTCCATAAGCAATAGTCAATATGTATTAAAAATACAATGCCCTTGGAAGAACTTTGAAATTCCAAAGGAAAGGCTACTCAGAATTTTATCCATTACTCTTTTTTAAAATCATGTTAATAAACTTCTAATTTAAATTAAATTAAGATTAGATCAATAAGATACCTAAGTCATAAAAAAGTGATAAAAAAAATCCAGAAAGTGGGTTATTTTTCCGAACAAATGACATGGTCTTTTCAACAGGTAAAAATGCTATCATGAAAGGGACAATTGAGAAAAGAAAAACTTGAAACAAATATACGTAACTTTGTTCTTGGACTGGGTGTTAATTCACACTGATCTGCCACAAAGAAGGTGTCTGTGAAAACTGCAGCTGAATATGAGTATTTATTTTATTTTTATAATTAAAGTTCACTCTTTATTTAAATTCCTCATCTTATCCCTAATTTCCTTAATTTCTCCAAGATCTCATCCAGAATATCAAATTAAAGTTAGTTACCACATCTTCTTAGGCTCCTCTAGACCATGACAGTGTCTAAGACTGTCCTTATTTTGGATGGCTTTGACAGTGTTCAGGAGTATTGGTCCTGTATTTTGTGCAATAACTCTCTACTCAAGTCTATCTATTCTTTACATGCTTAGACTGGGCCTATGCGTTTTGAGGCATAGGTTCAAAGAAGTCAAGTGCCAGTCTCATCACATGATATCAAAAGTACCTGCCTTGGGACCAGCAGTTAGCGTAATGGCTATGTCATTGGACTCCCATGTAGTCGACCGCAGTTTGCGTCCCAGACCCAGTGGCTTAAAACTCACACCGGGCACATGTGCGTGTGTGCCCAAGATCCCAAGAGGAGAATGGAGGAGAAGGGATTGCGGCGTGGCCATCCCCCCTGGGGGGTGATTTCTCACTTTCTGTCTCTCTGTCTCTCTCTGTCTTTCTGGCGAGCGCATGCGCCCTATAGCAAAAAATTCCCCCCACCAAAAAAAAGAAAAAAATTACCGCTTTTACTTGGGTTAGCACCCATGAGGGTAACTGTAATCATCTGCTGTGGTATATTCATCAATTTTCTCTTCTTTGCAGAAGTTACTGTTTTCTTTTGCCTTTCTCAACCATGATTTTTTTTCTTTTTCTCTGAGAGAGAGAATTTTGCTATAGGGATGTGCACTTACCAGAGAAACAGAGAGAGACAGAGAGAGAGAAAGCAGGAAATCACCGCCGGGGCGGGTGTGGCCATGCCACAATCCCTTCTCCTCCATTCTCTTGGAACTTTGGGCATGCAAGCACATGTGCCCAGTGAGTTTTCTTCCATGGTCAACTATATGGGAATCCAGCAACATAACCATTATGCCATCTGCTGGTCCCCCAACCATGATTTTTAAACAGAAGGTGCTATTTGCAATCCACACTTGAAGGTGTATAGAATTATGCTTCCTATTTTTTTTTTTTTTTACTGTGGAGGATCTACATGAATTATTTAGAGTTCTTCTGTACAGAGATTTGTCTATTCTTCCCTCATTTATTTATTTATTCATTTATTCAGGCCAGTAGAGACTCATGAATACTTCTTTTATACTTTAGATTATATTCCAACTTTTATTTTGGTGCTTAATTTTTTCAGTGTTGCTCATTGAGAGCTCTCCTGGTTGGCCGCCATGTTATATTGCCATTCTTGTGTTTTTCTGAGCACTTCTTCCTCTTCTGGCACTACAACATAATCTAGGCTTATCTGTTAATTTTATCAATCTTTTTTTTTAAGGGGGATTTGTCTAAATTTTTAGAAGACATATTTTTCACATACTGATTTACTTGAAGATTCTGTAAATTCGGGGAAATAATGATCTGGTTTCTTCATTGTTCCAAGCTAATATAAAGTAGTAAGAGTTCTGTTGTCTTACGTATTCTAATCAAATACAGTACTTACGTGTTAGCTGTTTGACGAGTGTGGTAATGAAATGCTTACTAAGTAGAATTCTACAATTGACATAATTCAAGTGCCTTCAAGGGAAGTATTTCTTATATGTATAAGCCACTGTGTGTTAACAAAGCAACCAGCAGTTTTTAAAGGTGATTTTGCCTTTAAGATATTGATGATGTTAGTCTTGCCTTTCTCTCCATCGTAGCCAACTGGGCCTCAGAAAAGAGAAGACTTTAATAGCACTTGAGAGTCCATGAGGGGCAAGAGTTGAAGCTTGCAGTATAAGGAGGCCATTACTTTGAAGTTTGCTTCAATGCCGCATCATCTAGCACTAAAGCAGCTCAGAGGAGGATGGTTGGCTAGGTGTCAATTACTGTGATAATAAAAAAAAAAAAATAACTTTAAAATCTACCAATTAGGTTTTCCCCATATAATTTCAAATAAAAAACATTATACACCTCCCTATAATGGACTGATTTATTGACTGCTTTCATTTTACATCACAGTTTCTCTATTTTTCAGAAGTTATCCTGCATCATATCTGTAATGAACTGGCTTGCCTAAAAAGAATTTATTGATTAAAACATTTACTAAATATACTATTCAGAAACAGCATTGAATACCTCATAAGGTGAGTTACACTTTATATGTATGTTTTAAATTTCTCTAACTAAGGACTTGATTAGAGTATGATATGAAGTCAAATCCCACAGGGCTATGTGATCCACTCTTGAATCTCATTGAGCTTGACCTTCCTTTGCAGTAAACCATGGGTAAAAACAACAACCAACTAGGTCATTGTAACAATTAAGAGAGATAATTTGAAGGAGCTTAGTATATTACATTTATTTTGCAGAATGCACAATGTACACTGATTTTTATTTGGTTTAGGACTGGTTTCAGGAGTGTGTATGACTTGTGCAGTAAAACGCAGCCCAACATACACGGAAGGGATCTGTACTCAGTTTCTACTCTACTATTCCTGTCTCGAGTTTCTTAATTTTTTTTTTTTTTGGTATAGGGTGCATGTGCTTACCAGACACACACACACACACACACACACACACACACACACTTAGAGAGAGAGAGAGAGAAAGTGAGAAATCACCCCACAGTGAGGATGGCCACACCACAATCTCCAATCCCTTTTCCTCCATTCTCTTGGAATTTTCAGCACGTACATGCACATACATGCACATACACCATGTGTGAGTTTTAAGCTACTGGGTTGGGACTCAAATTGGGGCCAGCATGTGGTATGGTTGTTAGGGCACTGGATGACTATGTGGCTAACCACAGGTTGATTCTAAAACCAGGAGACTTGAAAATCACACTGGGTGTGTGAATGCATGCATAAAATCCTGAGAGGAGAATGGAGAAGACATTCCAGCGTGGCCCTCCTCTGGAGGAGTGGGAGTGATTTCTCACTTTCCCTTTCTGACTCTCTTTGGTGAGCACATATGCCCTATGACAAAAACCTAAAATAAATAAATACATAAATAATATAATGGGAAAAAAATGGATGCTACTACTATTGGAATAGTACTCTCTAAATGGGTTAACTCTGTCCACAAGAAAAAAGAATTAATGCTACTCTAGGATAAACCATTCAACTTGCCAGACAGTTTCACTCTATCCCAAGGCTTTATACTAGACTAAGAATATAAACAACAACACTTCAAACCAGCAATCTCACATGAACTTTAAATTGAATCACCAAAGGCACTTTACAAAGAGCATGGGTCAGTGTTAGAACAAGCACCCATGTGTAAAAGTCAGCTCAAGGGGCATCTGTATATCCCTTAGTGCAAGGAATCTAATATATGATAAATTATACATATATAAAAATACATATTATTCATATTTTGTATAAAAATATGTATACATTTATAAATATATAAATATACACATACTTTAAAATTTTAATTTACTGTATTTGTAAAACCAACTACCTTTTCTCTTCTAGTTGCAGAGTAGAACTAAATTAAATCAGCATTCTTCACCATCTGCTGGATATAAATCACTACTTGCTCTAGGAGGAGAAGCTAGTTTTAAGCCCAGCACATAAAATCTTTACCAAAACACATTAAAACTCTTTGGCATCATGGCTCAAGGACAGACTGTGCTTGTTGGTCCTTTACCAAATGATTTGACTCTGGTTGATTGATTTTGTTTAAGGGTAACAAACCAATCTACCGCTGTAGGACAGCAAAAATACAATTGCCTGAAATCTCATAAGGCAGCTTCTCTTGAGATGTGAATATAAAGGAGCAGCAGTCCATGTATTTGCATCAACAAACTGCCCAAAGCAATTCTGCATCATACCCTTGAACATCCCCTGCAGATGTATTTTACTCCACCTTGGAATGTGAACAAGTTGATTTCCATATTAATGAGAAACAACTGAAACTAAGCAATTAGGCAGGTGAGGCTCCAGTTTGGGGGACAAATATTTTAAATACTGTTAAATGAAAATCCAGAACAATCTAAAGATAAATAGACTCTGTATTCATTGTCCTTTAACCTGCACTGTATTAATGAGAAATTAATTGATTCTTGACAACTTTAATGAGTCTTTATCAACTGCTTAATTGGAAAGAAAAATCCATGGATGTAATAAGCATCTTAATTTCTTGAAGCCAATGTGATTGATTGACTAACTAAGCCATGACCACTTTGAGAAATCCTCATAATTTGCTGAGTTTATCTCCCCACAAATGTTTGGTGTATGTTTCTTCTATTATTTGCCTTCTTGGGAAAGAGGAAAATACTGTCTAGAGGCAACAATAGCACAATTAGCACTGGGTATGTAAGTCTAGCATCAATTTAAAAATAAATATTTATTTTTAAATTGATTTTATTCATGAGAGAGTGCACCTGTGCACACATTTGAGAGAGAAAGAGACTGAGACCCTCAACACAGTCTTCTCACATGATCTCCTTCCCACAGCCCTTTAGCTCATCAGGATTGTGTGTGTGTGTGTGTGTGTGTGTGTGTGTGTGTGTACCTACTATGTCAGGGCAACTTGAGTTCTGAACCTATGGTAGGCTATCTGGCTTCCAGGATCACAGTTCAGTATACTACCTTAGCCTGCACCACGAAGGCTGGGGTTAGCCCCATTTTTCTCAGGAACTTTTTATGTGATTTTTTATAATTACATAATTTTTTTAGTAATTCCATGTCTTTATCTCCTCTTGGCTTCTGTTCTCTCATTTGAAAAATGATGAAGATTAACTGTTAATTTCTCTTGAATTCACAATTACATTTCTAATGGTAAATTACATGGTGACATTTGTTATTTTAATAAGTCAATTAATAATCACCATCCTGTTGTTTCATAGAAAATAAAATCTCATTTCAGCAAAGTAAATGCTATCTACATTTTTACTACATGATCTCCTAGAATTTTAAAATCTTCTCATTTATAGCATAAGTTAGTTCTCAAAATATATTTTCTGGACCAGTAGCTTTAAGTTCACCAGAGAACTTTCTAGTAATATAGTTTCTCAGCTCATTCTGACATACTAAATAGGAAATTCTGAGAGTAAGGCCCAGTGATTGATGTTTTAACAAGTTGTTCTAATGACTCTGATAATACTAAAGTTTAAGATTCACTGGTATAGAGAAATATCTTCTCTGTTTCACATCTTTAATTTATTTTGGGGAAAAATGCTTTCTGAATGTCTGTATCACATGTGACCACATCCATGAATAGAGACTAAACAATTGCCCTATGTGTGTCTTTGTTTGACACACACTCCTCCTCTGTTTCTTCATTCATCTCTACAACATCATTACTGTGTTATCAATTAGGTTTATCCAAGAAAATGTAACTAACATTTTTTAGAGCACTTTAGAATTTCCATATCAATTTTCATAGGTAATATCTCCTGATTTTTCCTTCTTATCTTTGTAGACAGCAGAAACTCAAGAAATCTAAGTGATTTTACAAGAGTATATAGCCAATAAATGTAAGAAATGGGATATAAAAATCATCACTGAAATGTACTACCTTCAGTTTTTAATAAAAATTTCAGCCAAACTATAGGGAGAAAAAATAATTAACCAGGTCATTTCTAAAACTTACATTCTTAAAAATGAAAAATATAGGGACTAGCAGATTGTGTAATGGTTATGTCACTGGACTCTTACATAGTAAACTTTGGCTTGAGCCCCAGACCCATTGGCTTAAAATATGCCGGGCACATGTGCATGCATGCCCCAAAAGGAGCAGAAGGAATTACATCATGTCAATCCCCCTTGGGGGGCAATTTCTCGCTTTCTATTTCTCTGTCTCTCTGGTGAACACATGTGCCCTACAACAAAAAAAAATCTTTAAAAAAAATGGACTTTAAAAATAGCATTTCCCAAGGGGAATATAATCAGTCTTAATAGTCAGTCCTATAAATTACCTTTTATTTGTAAAATCGATGTCAAAATCATTGATAACACAATTCATACAAAACTAATTTCATTCTTGAGCCATCATATGAATGCAAATTTTCACAAAAACACCAAAAATGAGTTTAAATTTAAGATTAAAGAAAGTTTTATAAAAGACTGTAGGCATATCAACATGTAAACTTAAAAAATGTATAATACAACATATCCAATGCCATGTTTTAGAAAATATTGTGATGTCAAATGTCTAAAATGAAAGGTAATAGAAAGAACATAGTCTAGATAAAGGTCACATTTCAGAATTTTTCTCTGCATTAATATTTAAATTGAAGTAATTTTCACTACCTACATTATATTATCTTTTATTTGGAGGGGGGAGGTTTTTGCTATAGAGCATGTGCACTCACCAGAAAGACAGAGAGAGAAAGAAAGAGACAGAAAGTGAGAAATTATCCCTCCCACAGGGGGGATGGCCACACCACAATCCCTTCTCCTCCAATCTCCTCTCAAGATCTTAGGCATGCATGCACACAGGCCCGGCATGAGTTTAAGTCACCGGGTCTGGGACTTGAACTGTGGTCAACTACATGGGAGTCCAGCTACATAGCCATTACGCCAACTGCTGGTCCCTTTTATTTAATATTCTTTAACCAAAGTAATGAAACCTTCAAAAATTAAAAATAGAGATCATAAATCAATAAAAACATCTTGAATTATATATGACTTTTCCAAATATTTTTTTTTCTTTTAACCCAACTGCTTGTTAAGACTGTAATGAGGATTAACTCAAAATAGGACACATATCAACCAGAATTGTTTTACAATAAATCATGTAGAACCTTAAAAGCTAAAAAATAGCTTTAGTCAGTGGAGAGGAAAGCAGTGCTATAAATTAACTCTAAGGCCCACTTCCCACGATTTACTTGATGGTTTATCAGTTCCAGGAAAAGCATGCAAGCAATTTAGACAAAAGATGAAGGTGAAGACTCCAAGGGCCCACCACTCCACTAGAACTATTATTTGCAATAATGATCTTCATATTTGAGAGGTTGAGGGAGTGTGAGCAACTCGATTCAGCTGGTGTCAGCACCAGCATCAGAGCTATGGACATCTCTGCACTGCTGAGTTCAAAGGTTAATAGCTTTGAGGAAAGCAAATTATTTGACATAAATAAGGTAATTTTATAATCTTACTAAAATACTTATACATAATTAGTTATAGGTAAATATACCAAAATATATAAGTATCTGGGTTTTGAGAGGTTTATCAATTATACTCAATTTTCAAACTAAAGGGGAAAAAAGAGAATGATTCTTTTCAGCTCAGCTTGTTAGGCTTCAATAAAAACTAACTTTTCAAAATGAAGTTTAGAATAAAATTACTTGTCAATCTACATGACAAATCAAGTTAATTTAGCCGCTCATTCAGGAAAGAAGGACACCATTTACTTTCTGCATTTCTGTGAGCACATCCATCTCTATTATGTTTCAGAATCTATTTCACTTCCTATATAAGTACATGTCTAGCACCTGGTATACTTGGAACTGTCTTCAGGCTCCCATTTAGTTGTTCTATCTAGAATTTACAGCACTTCCTTTGTCCTCAAAATTGTCACAGTAATACAAAATACTCAAAGAGGATACACAGCAAAGCTAACATAAATAAGTCATTCTGTTCATTAAACAATGAAAACTCCCCATAACAAAGGCCAGCAGGTGGCATAGTGATTAAAGTGCTGGACTGCCACATGGTTTACCATGGTTCAAGTCCTGGACCTGGCGGCTTGAAAACCACACCAGGTGCTTGTGTGTGCAGGACCAAAATCCCAAGAGGATAATAGAGGAGAAGGGATTGTGGTTTGGCCATTCCCTCATGGGGTTAGGTTCTGACTTTCTCACTTTCTCTTTCTCTGTTTCTCTTTCTATTTCTGGTGAGCAAATGTGCCCTTTAGTAAAAATTTCCCCTAAAAACAAACAAAAACACCCTATCATAAAATAATATAAACATATGGCACACTGAATAAAAAATATCTTCTGTTCTGAATCCATAGAAAATTATTCAATAAATTCCTCCTCTAAATGGAAAAAAAAAAATTGTAAATGCTGTGTTTTATATCATGAATGACATATCCATGCATTCAGTCAATCTATTGCTTGGCTTTTACCAATTAGAGCATAATGATCTTCACTTTGGTATGACAAGTCGTATTTTCAGTGATGTTTATCATCTCTTTGGTGTCATTGTCACCAACTATGATAACAAATAAAAAAGGTAATCAATAATAACTAACAAAATTTAACTACTTACAAAATAGTTTTATTTCAAATGTTCATCTCTAAATTAGAAGCAACCATAATATTTGTTCCAAGAAACACATTTTTTAAAAAAGGAAGTTGAGAGTTGGCCTTATAGTCTAGTGGTTACGGGACCCAGGTTCCATGTGGCCAACCACAGCTTGAATTCTGGCACTGGAGGCTTCAAAAACATGCCAGCCATGTGTGTGCCCAAAATCTTGACAGAGTGAAAAAATGGAGGAGGGATTACAGTGTGACCATGCCCCATTGGAGGGGGGGGGTTCTTTCTCCCCCTCTCTCTTGTCTTTCTCTGGCAAGCACCTGTGGCAATTAAACAAAAGAAAAAAAATTGTAGTTGAGTTTTTAGATCAGTTGACCAAATTCTATTTAATTCATAATAAAACCAAGACAAAATATTCACAAGACAGCCCCGATGCACTTGAATAGCAGTGTGATAATTTAGAACTTTCAAGTTAAACTCATTTATCTAATTTCATGAACACAGTACACTTCTGAAGGATTAAAAAAAAATATCCTTTGTGGAACCAGCAGTTAGCGTAATGGCTATGTCGCTGGACTCCCACATAGTCGACCGCGGTTCAAGTCCCGGACCCTGTGGCTTAAACTCACGCCGGGTGTGTGTGCGTACGTGCCCAAGATCCCGAGAGGAGAATGGAGGAGAAGGGATTGCGGTGTGGCCATCCCCCCTGGGAGGTGATTTCTCACTTTCTGTCTCTATGTCTCTGTCTGTCTGGCTAGTGCACACACCCTATAGCAAAAACCTCTTCAAAAAAAAAAATAATAATAAATATCCTTTGCAACTCTTATCAATGGAAACATGCATTGTTTTTCACATTGGAGGGACATAAACTCATTCATCTCCCTGAAAGTCTATAGGATCACAAACTTAATTCTTATTGTATTGATGATAATTCTACCTGTGTCAGTAGCCACTGTTCCTCTAAGTTTTGTCATTTCCTCTCTGGGGCTTCTAGAGTCAAATAATATTTAAGGCAGTGGTATGCAAAAATCAACTCAAAATGGCTTATGAGTAGCAATCAATATACTTTGAGGAATTTTAAGAACTAGTGTTAAACATAACCATTATAAAAATTATGGTCATATAACAACTTATTAAAAGCAGAGTATATATTCAAACTCATGATATCCTCTTCATTTTACCTTTGATATATTTGTCTACTATATTTGCATGGTAAAATATTACATAATAGTATGTTATTGCAAAACTCTTTCCAACTCCATATTCAGTGATGTTACATTGGTTACTTGAATTTGACTATGGTAGGCGTATGTGCACTGCAGAAATTGTCAAGCACTATTACTGAGGGCTTTTGCTTCTGGAGAACTGTCTTCTCAGGCAGTGTCTGGCTTCTAAACACCATTTGTAACTAATAGTGATGCTTACCTAATAGGAGTTTTACATTTAAAACAGAAAACAAAGCACATATCATGACATTGATATGGCACTTTTCAACATTTCCAGGTAGATAAAATTGGGACAAAAATACCACTGGGAATACTGAAAAGAAAAACACGTCAGAAGGATTTCAGCTTAACAGGTGTTAAGTCAGAGACAGTTGAGGAAGAGTGACAAAAATGATTTGGGTTGGTTATCTATACTTTAATTGCAAAAGTTATTCATTTTCCTCCTGAGTTTTATTTATTTAGTTGTTGTTGTTCTGTTTTGTTTTGTTTTTCTATAGGGAACCTGTACCCACTAGAAAGAAAGGGAGAGAGAAAGAGAGAAAGGGAAAGTGAGAAATCCCCTCCCCCCTCAAGGGTATGGCCAAACCACAATCCCTTCTCCTCCATTCTCCTCCTGGGATTTTTGGGCATGCATTCAAGTCTCCGGGTCTAGGACTCAAACTATAGTCAGCCATGTGGGAGTCCAGCATCTTAACCACCATGCCAAATGCTGGCCATGTCTCCTGATTTTTAAATAATGTCCAAGCAACTAGTCCTCAGACATAGATAGGATCCCATGCTAGAAGCGATGCAAGGAAAATAAATAGTACTAAGAGCAATGAATCTGAGTCAGTCTGCCTCTACTAAAATCCTATCTTGACTATCTGTCAGCTGGGCATTTAGAATTTATAAGACTTAGTTTCTTAATCTACTAAATAGTCAAAAGTAACAGTACCTTTCTCATAAAATTGTTGGGTGCTTTAAATAATAAAATGTATGTAAAACAGAGGTTCTCAATCCTGACTAGACATTCATATCACCTGGAAGCTTTGAAAAGATGCCAGTATTCAGGATTATGATCACAGAGATCCTTAATTAAGTGATCTGGAAAGAGACTGGGTAGCAGTATTATAAACAATCTCTCCAGATTAGTCTATTATGTAGTTTAAGAGAACCATCGTTAGTCTTTATTGTCAGTGCTTGAATTCATCACACTGTAAGATTATGTAAACAATTACCAAAGGACAAAGGTATTGAGACATAGAGGAGAAAATGAACTTACCAGTTTGTTCACTTGCAAAGAGAACTAAGTAATAGAGATCTTTTAAAAATAATTATTCATAAAAAAATAATAATAATTATTCATTTAACTTTATGTATTTTATTTTATTTATTTTATTTTATTTGGACCAGAGAGGGACAGAATGAGAGAGAGGGAAAATGAAAAAGCAAGCCGCCAGGTCCAGGACTCAAACTACAGTAGGCCACATGGGAGTCCAGAATCCTTAACCACCACACCACCTGCTAGCCCTATAATCAGAGATTTCTTTACTATCCACAGTCAGCCTTTTAATGAAGAAAGGTCCAACATTTAAAAATTTTATTGCACTTGAGAAGCCTAAAAGTGGGTATAATCTGAGATTCATACACTACAGTGGAAGAGGCCAATGTTCTTTCTCAGCTTATTTTAAATGAGTCTCTGTTCTTGTGTTACCTTGTGTACGTGAATTATTAAAGCCTTGCACGAATCCTCATTTCTACCAAGTTCCATTGCTGCTACTCAAGTCCAAACCACTGTCCTGTCTGAATGGACCAGTTTGTGCTCCCTGTTTGTCCTTCCTGCTGGCACTCATGTCTAGTCTCTGGTGCACACTCCTTGTGACATCAAGAATCATTTAAAAGCACATAGCACTTCTCATTCCTCTGCTCAAAACACTCTTTTTTCTGTCATCTTTAGATACAAATTCAAAGTTTTTCCTCTAAAGCCTCTTTGAAATAGAATCAAGTACTGAGCTAATGCATTTGCTTTTTTCCATCCCTTACTCCATACCAGCTTTTCTGATTACTTTGCTATTCCTTGAATGCACAAGCAAGCTCTTTGTGTAGGTTTCATGCTTGCTCTGCCCTCTACCTGGGACATTTATCTACTATAAATAACATGACTCTCCCTCCCTTGTGATGGATATTGGCCTCAGAGACCTTCATGACTATCCTAAGACTATATTCCCATTCCACCAACTGTTGTCACTTTTCTCCATTGTTTTTTTTTTAGAGAGAGATTTTTGCTATAGAACATGTGTGCTCCCCAGAGAGACAGACAGAGACAGAGAAACAGAAAGCAAGAAATCACCTCCCGGGGGATGGCCATGTTGTAATTCCTTCTCCTCAATTTTCCTCTTGGGATTTCAGACATGCACACATGCCCAGCATGAATTTTAAGGCATTGAGTCTGGGACTCGAACCTCAGTTGACTACATGGGAGTCCAGTGACATAACCATTATGGCATCAGCTGGTCTCGACTTTTCATCCATTTATCTTATTTTCCTTTACAGCACTTAATCACATTATATACATCATTTATTTTTTAATTTATCTTTCTTCCATAGAACTTGAGCTCTATGAGACAACAAACATTCTCTATTTTATTTGCCACTGTTTCCCTAGCATTCAAATATGGACAGATGTAGAGTAGGAATTCAATGAATACTCATTGTATGGAAAAATAAATAAGTGATCAGGTTGAATTGTCTCCAAGTTCTGTGATTCCCAGAAAATTCTCGAATACTTTCGGTTCATTGATTAAAACAGCAAGACCAATTAGCTTCACAACAGATGGTAAACCTAAAGCCAAGCAGCCATCTTGCTAATTCTGACATCTGTCACAAGATGAATTAGCAGGAGTGCACACAGATCAACTAAGCGTCAACAGCATTACAGGAAACACACCTCAAATCCTAGTCCCTCCATCACTGGTATTTTCATGAAATCCGTCTTATATTATCCATAAGCCCAAGGGGCAGGGATTAAGTCCATTTTAATTCAGTTCTGCTAGTGATGTAAAGGAAATGTCATCCTATGTTTTTATATGATTTGAAAAATGAGAGCAACATACCACATGGTATAACTTGACAATTTTCTTCTTAATAAGTTTTTTGTCTATAAATTAAACTCAATATACCTAGTACTCCATATAATAAATGTAATGAATACAAGTATGGGATAGAATTATTTTTAAAAATGACATTTTCCCTATACAATACTGACGATGTCTGCTGAGAAGTTTTAAAATAAATGCCAATATTATTATCATTTTGTCATCACTGTTAAAAAGCAATAATGAAGCTATTCTTCTTCACTGGAAGTGGAAGAATGAAATAACCTGCTAAAAACATTCAAGCAAGCACTTTGATTATTCTGGTGTCCAATGACACCGAGACAGTGAGAATCCTTGTATGAATTCACCATGTTGGTGGTGTCGTGTAGACATATCCAGTCTCAAGTGAAATATGCTCTTATTGAAGTAAGAGGGCTCTTATTCACAATATAGGAAATTAAACGATCAGTTCTTGTCAAACAAAAACTACGTTGTTTCAAGGAAAAAGAATTCTCTGACATTTAGTCAAGTTTTATTCTTTTGGGAAACAAGCAATTCTTTGACAGAAAAATATGTTATTGCCAGAGGATATGTATTCCTCTGTTATAGTTTGCTATTTTTTCTATTTTTCTCAGAACATAGGAAACAGATGGAAATAAAGCTGATCCAATAGAATAATTTCCTTTACAACCTAGCAATAAGAAAAACTAAAATTCAATGAAATAATCTAACCAAATTTACCACATATATGTACATATATTTTGGAAACTTTATAAGAAGTGTAAAAACCAAGGAGAAATCATGGGGATTATTAAAATAATATTTACCTTTTCATTTCCTTTCAGGCAACTTTATAGTTATTATTTGTGTTCTTCTATTCCCTCAAATATGAATGCCAAAAGCTATACTACTTACTCCAAAATTATGTTTAGCTTTCCTAGAGAGATTTTACTCTTTGGATAAATTGTACTTAATAGGGATGGGCCTAGTATCATCATTTTAAAGAGAAAATATAAATACTCTCAGACTGTTTGATAATTAAAAAAACTATTTTCCAGTGTACTGCATGGCTTGGTTCACCTATATTATTCATATTTTTAAAAAATCATTATTTACAATAAAATTATTTGCTCTCAAACTAAACTGTGGTACCAATTAATGTTGTGTAAGTATAAGCAAATAATCTGGGGCAGTACTGGGAAGCAATTAATATAACACCAGCCAAATATTTAACTCACTTTAGATCATATTCACAGTGTCAAGCTCATGGTGATTAAAAATAATGGCAACCACCTGACACGAACAGAAATCTGTCAGACGCCGGCATTCTTCAACTCATGAGAACATGTGGTACTAAACAAAAAAATCTATGGCAAATCTCAGTACAGAAACCAAGCTGAACTTTTTAGTGCATTGCTTGTATGAAATATGAAAACTTTCCTTTTACCAGAAGGGATCTGTTTTGTAATTAAATAATATGCTAATGATGATAAAGATAATATATCAACGGGACCCTTAGGTCTCCCAGGCAACCGGCAGGAGCAAACAGTAGGCTCTATGAAAAGCTAAACCTTTGGGGAAAGAGCAGGGAGGATATGGGAGACAATACTTGACACACTTAAACGTTTTAGAGATCTGATTCTCCAAGAAGAGCTGCTCTGATATATCACTTTCTCAGCTTACCTTCCCCTTGACAGAATCCCCGAATTCTCAGTCACTCCCTCACTGGCTGACCTGAGGGAAAGCAACACTTTGGAAATAAGAGAGGAACAGAAAACCGCCCCATGTGACTACAGCTAAAATGTATTTTGTGATTTTTTTTTTTTTTTTTTTTTGCGAGCGCGTGCGCTCGCCAGGCAGACAGAGACAGACAGAGAGACAGAAAGTGAGAAATCACCCCCCAGGGGGGATGGCCACACCGCAATCCCTTCTCCTCCATTCTCCTCTTGGGATCTTGGGCATGCACGCACACACGTCCAGCGTGAGTTTTAAGCCACTGGGTCTGGGACGCGAACCGCAGTCAACTACGTGGGAGTTCAGCAACATAGCCATTACGCCAACTGCTGGTCCCTGTGAACTTTACCAAAACATATGAACATCTTAACACAGTGCTCAGGTACCTTCCTCAGGGACCAGGCAAGTAGGGGTCTCAGAGTCTTACGCTATCAGACCTACATGGTACGTGTGTCGCGTAGGTAGAACACAGTGGTAGTACTGGCTAGTAGACAAAGCAGTGGAGAGACACAGTAAAATTAAAGTCCAAAATTCTTTTTCTTATGTCTAAGAATTTGATATGTCCTTAAAATCCTCTTAGTATTTTGAAAACAAACTAACAAAACTCCAAAATACAAATGTTTTTGCCACCCCTCTATATGTGAGTTTGTGAAAATTGCATAATATGAAAAAAGTATGCACAGATTTCAAGAAAAATTTCCACCAAAATAAACTCGTACTTTAATTCCATTTACCCAAGAATCTTTTCAAATACTCTCATCTCAGCAGCAAAGGCAAAAGTGTGTGTGTATGTGTGTGTACATAGAAAATGATGTAGCTATTCACTCTCAATATAATGTGACTCTGAGTAACTTGAGGTATTTAAGACAAATTACTAATATTTAAGGATAAGTAACTCTCTCTTAAATTCAGTGCTGGACAGTGAAGTCTATCTATTAATCACTCATACACATTTGCCAGTAAGCATTTTTAGGAAAACCAGGGACAAGCAGTTAGCATAATGGCTATGTCACTGGACTTCCACGTAGTCGACCGTGGTTCGCGTCCCAGACCCAGTGGCTTAAAACTCACGCCGGGTGCGTGTGCTTGCGTGCCCAAGATCCCGAGAGAAGAATGGAGGAGAAGGGATTGCGGTGTGACCATCCCCCTGGGGGTGATTTCTCACTTTCTGTCTCTCTTTCTGTCTGTCTGGCAAGTGCATGCGTCCTATAGCAAAAACCTCTTGAAAAAAAAAAATAAAAACAGGAGTTGAGAATGAAGGAATTGGTACAAAAAAGGTAGCTGAATTATCTGGGATAAATGTCTAGGTTCAAATATGTTAAGCAACATCAGATCATTATTGTTAAGTTTTTTAAATTACAAAACACTTAAGGACTAATTCCTCTGCCATTCTTGTTTTATTTTATTTTTAGTAATTTCTTTTTTTTAAGAGAGATTTCTATTATAGGGTGAGTACATTTGCCAGAGAGACAGATACAGAGAGAGAGAAAGTGAGAAATCACCCCCTGGGAAGATGGCCATGCTGCAATCTCTTCACCAATCTCCTGTTGGGATTTTGAGCACCCACGCACAGGTGCCCTGTGTGAGTTTCAAGGCGCCACATTCACCACTGGAACCATAGTCAGCCATATGGGAGTCCACAACAGGACATGGGCATGTTGCAATCCATCCTCCTTCATTTCTCCTTCCTGTCAGAATTGTGAGCACACATGCAAACACGTGCATTTTCAAGTTGCCAGGGCTGGGATTTGAACTGTTGTTGGCCATATGGGATCTGGCTTCTGTAACTGCTGTACTACAGGTGGCTCTATTTTCTTTTTAACTGTATCTCTAGAATTGACTTCATTTGTTTGTTTGTTTTTGTTTTGTTTTGTTTTATTTTTTTAATAAGGGGAAGAGGTGATTCAGGAAAGTACAGGACTCATCTGAGCTAGGCCAGTGGCTGCCTCTCCACTGTGCTTTTCTGAGTCCTTCATCATAGACATAATCACCATCTGATTCAATATGTAGGAGAAAGATGAAATTTATGCATGGAGAAATATGATTTCCCAGAGAAGCAAAAGCTGCTAGAAGTTATGAGGAAATAAGAAGAAAATTTCAGATGAAGAAAGATGAAAGAAGAAATTTCAGAAAATATGGAACATACAATTAGGATAAGACTTTTAAAATTCTATGAAAAAAAAAATCAGTAATACCAGAGACCCTGAAGAATGGGAGTAAATATTTTCCTTTTTACTCTGGGAAGGACATAGGCAAATGTAAGCCATGTGTCCTCTAATATTATTATGAGACCATAAATTTAAGAGTTAATATACTTCTCTTAGTTTATGGTTAACACTGCAAGCATTGTAACTAAATAATGCAGTAATTCCTTTTTTTTTGGGGGGGGGAGGCAGATTTTTGCTATAGGGCACATGTGCTCGCCATACAGAGGGAGACAGAGAGACAGAAAGCAAGAAATTACCCCGCAGAGGGATGGCCACGCCACAATCCTTCTCCTCCAATCTCTTACGGGATCTTGGGCACGCACGCACATGCACCCAGCATGTATTTAAACCACTGGGTCCGGGACTTGAACAGTGGTCGACTACATGGGAGTCCAGTGATACAGCCAACTGCTGGTCCCAATACAGCAATTCTTAATGATCATTGTTCACAAAAATTTCATGTTAGATAATGAACTGTAAGACAAAGAGAGATTTTCAGTTCTATGGCAGAAAGCCTCCTTGTTTTTGTTTGTTTTGTTTTGCTTTAACATTTTTGCCATAGGGTATGTGCACTAGCCAGAGAGAGATGGTGAGAGGGAATTAGAAATCACCCCCCATGGGAGACAGGGGAGTGCCACATCTATTCTCTTCCATTCTCCTCCTGGGATTTTGGGCATGCATGGACATGTTCCCAGCATGATTTTCAAGCTACTTAGTGAGGGACTTGAACGGGTGGTAGCTATGTGGAAGCACTGTGACCGTTATGACACCTGCTGGCCCAGTCTCTTAGATATTCTCCTATTTTTCAAACTATTTTCTTTCTTTGATTCTCTTCTTCTTTTCTTTAAAGAGGTTTTTGCCTTTAGGGTATGTATGCTAACTGATGAGATGACAGAGACAGAGACAGTGACAGTGAATGTGAGAAATCATGCCCCGGGGAAGATGGGCACACTACACGCTCTTCTCCATTCTCCTCTCAGGATTTTGGACATTCCTGCACACTTGCCCAGTGTGATTTTCAAGTCACCAGGTCCAGGACTCAAACTGTGGTCAGTCATGTGGGAGTCTAACAACATAACTGCTACACCATTCACTGACTCCTCTCTTCCTTCTTCTACCTGTTCCTTCATACTTTATCCCTGTAGGTAGGTATTATTTTCCATTGTGTATACTAGACCTTATAATTTCCTCGTTTTCCATCATTTTATATATGCTGTTTATCACTCCCACAGCCTTCCGTCTGTGAGTTTCAAAACTTTATTTCTGGGAACCAGCAGTTGGCGTAATGGCTATGTCGCTGGACTCCCACGTAGTCGACCGCGGTTCGTGTCCCGGACCCGGTGGCTTAAAACTCACGCCGGGCGCGTGTGCGTGCGTGCCCAAGATCCCGAGAGGAGAATGGAGGAGAAGGGATTGCGGCGTGACCATCCCCCCTGGGGGGTGATTTCTCGCTTTCTGTCTCTATGTCTCTCTCTGTCTGTCTGGCGAGCGCACGCGCCCTACAGTGAAAATCTCTCCAAAAAAAA
>NW_006159500.1:44321-62472 GCF_000334495.1 Tupaia belangeri chinensis | reverse complement strand
CTATAGGGTGCATGCGCTTGCCAGACAGACAGAGACAGAGAGACAGAAAGCAAGAAATTACCCCGCAGAGGGATGGCCACGCCACAATCCTTCTCCTCCAATCTCTTACGGGATCTTGGGCACGCACGCACATGCACCCAGCATGTATTTAAACCACTGGGTCCGGGACTTGAACAGTGGTCGACTACATGGGAGTCCAGTGATACAGCCAACTGCTGGTCCCAATACAGCAATTCTTAATGATCATTGTTCACAAAAATTTCATGTTAGATAATGAACTGTAAGACAAAGAGAGATTTTCAGTTCTATGGCAGAAAGCCTCCTTGTTTTTGTTTGTTTTGTTTTGCTTTAACATTTTTGCCATAGGGTATGTGCACTAGCCAGAGAGAGATGGTGAGAGGGAATTAGAAATCACCCCCCATGGGAGACAGGGGAGTGCCACATCTATTCTCTTCCATTCTCCTCCTGGGATTTTGGGCATGCATGGACATGTTCCCAGCATGATTTTCAAGCTACTTAGTGAGGGACTTGAACGGGTGGTAGCTATGTGGAAGCACTGTGACCGTTATGACACCTGCTGGCCCAGTCTCTTAGATATTCTCCTATTTTTCAAACTATTTTCTTTCTTTGATTCTCTTCTTCTTTTCTTTAAAGAGGTTTTTGCCTTTAGGGTATGTATGCTAACTGATGAGATGACAGAGACAGAGACAGTGACAGTGAATGGTAGAAATCATGCCCCGGGGAAGATGGGCACACTACACGCTCTTCTCCATTCTCCTCTCAGGATTTTGGACATTCCTGCACACTTGCCCAGTGTGATTTTCAAGTCACCAGGTCCAGGACTCAAACTGTGGTCAGTCATGTGGGAGTCTAACAACATAACTGCTACACCATTCACTGACTCCTCTCTTCCTTCTTCTACCTGTTCCTTCATACTTTATCCCTGTAGGTAGGTATTATTTTCCATTGTGTATACTAGACCTTATAATTTCCTCGTTTTCCATCATTTTATATATGCTGTTTATCACTCCCACAGCCTTCCGTCTGTGAGTTTCAAAACTTTATTTCTGGGAACCAGCAGTTGGCGTAATGGCTATGTCGCTGGACTCCCACGTAGTCGACCGCGGTTCGTGTCCCGGACCCGGTGGCTTAAAACTCACGCCGGGCGCGTGTGCGTGCGTGCCCAAGATCCCGAGAGGACAATGGAGGAGAAGGGATTGCGGCGTGACCATCCCCCCTGGGGGGTGATTTCTCACTTTCTGTCTCTATGTCTCTGTCTGGCGAGCGCACGCGCCCTACAGTGAAAATCTCTCAAAAAAAAAAAAAAAACCTTTATTTCTTATTGTTTACTGGCTACTTCAAGTTGAATATTCCTTAGGAACTATATGCTCAGCATTTCTAAAACTGCTTTTTTTTTTTTTTTTTTTTTGCTATCATTATTAACCACTTTTCCCAAGACAATAAATAAAACCTAGATGTTGGCTAGAATTCTTTCCCTGTCTCACTCCTCTCACATTACAATCAAGGTCAGGAACAATATAATGTAGCAGTCGAGAGCTTAGTTCAGTCTGACTGTCACTTAGTAGCTGTGTGACCTTGGATAAGTCACTTAGTCTCTTTGGCTCATATGGTTATGATGCTTAACTAGATAATATATGTTCAATGATTAGAGCATTGCTTGACATCTAACAACTGATCAATAATTTATTATTGTTCACCTCCATGCTTTCCAGCACGTTTCTCCCCCTGTCTGGAGTGCCCTTTCCAGGACGTTATTATAATTTCACTGCCAGGTTGAGCACATAGAGCAGAAGCATCTGCGATGCTGTCTTCGCTGATAGATGTGCATCTGGTTGTAACAAGTGTCCTATGAATTATAAGCAATAAATCACCTATAATTTAAGGGACAAAGGACTTGGACTATTGCTTTTGCTTCTGGCAAATCACTGAGGAGGAAAGTTAATGCAGTTAGTCTGTTGTGGAGGTAATGGGTCATAGACCAAAAATTGTATCTAACCCTTTAGCAGGATTCTCTAGATCTTGTGTAATGTGTCTGTTGGTTTATCACAATAAAAATGATACTTTAAAAGACATAAAACTATGTCCTACCCAAATTCGTATCGGCAACACCTGAGAGACTATGTGTCATCAGCCACTTTTACTTTAGAAATTAAGTTACATAATGAAAATGTGGCTGTGTGGACTACCATCAGCAAACAGAACATTCAAAGTAGATATCCCACACTTTGTCACATTTTAAAAACACAAACTAGGAGGAAATAAGAACATGCATATATACTTCCAAAGCAGACATTACAACTGAGAAGTGTTAAATAGAAATTTCAAAATAAATCTATAACTTTTTAAAACAAGAAAATGTAAAATTTGCATCTAAACTTAATTTTAAAAGAAACAGGGAAAAATGAATAGTGAAAACTCAAGGTTGTATCCTTTTTCACTGTTTACTTTAAAAGATACTTTTCAAAAATTGCTTAAGGGCACATGCACCTACCAGAGAGAGAGAGAGACAGACCGCGAGAGAGGAAGAAAGCAGTCCCCAGTGGGCATGGTCAGGCCACAATCCCTTCTCCATTTCTCTATCCTGCTGGGATTTGGGGTGTGCACACACACGTCTAGCATGTTTATCAAAGCCACAAGGGCCAAGATTCAAATGACTATCAACCATGTGGGATCCACCTTCCTTAATCACCAGGCTATGAGAAAAGATCATATCTTGGGTTTTACTTGCATTATAAGGGTCTTAAGTTAAAACTTAATCCCATTCATGGGTGATAAAGTCATTAGGGTAGGCCCTTCTGATGACTTAATTCTAGTGTTTCTATAAGGAGAGGGAATGAGGCAGGCCCTGGCCACCTGGATATAGATCATTTTGGACTCTGCTCAGGATTCTGCATTCTATTATTTTGTGATGTCTTCAGACTTTCCAGCCACCAGATTTGTAAGTCAATATACCTCCATTTCTGTATAAATCACCAGTTTCAGATATTTCTGTTAGCAATGGAATAATGGACTAAGACAGTTGCTAAAACTTTAGTTTCACTCTTCTATTCAACACTTATTGACCTTTACATAGCAAATACGAGATTGGAATCTCATGATGATGTAAATAATGTTTCATTCTGGTATAAAATAGGATTCCCTTTTCCCTTGGTTTCAGAGAATTTAAGTATATTTGTACACACGACTTCCATTTTTACAGTATACAAAATTATTTCTTTCCATTTAACAAGTAGATCTCATTTTTTTTCCCAGTCATTTCTCCAAATCTTTTTTATAAGCAGAGAGATAAACAGTGTCTGATAAGCCAAATGTTCCAGGAGGAAGGGGAGAAGTCTTTCAATACTTTAAATAGAAACAAAACAAGACACAAACAGAACACTAAGCCAAGGTGTATTTAACCATCTAAAACACTGAACACCCCAGAAATAAACCCCAAAACATGCAACCAACTGATCTTTGACAAAGGGTACCAGTTTATTCAGTGGCAAAAGGAACAACTCTTTAACAAATGGTGCTGGAAAAACTGGGTATCCACTTTCAGAAAGATAAATCTAACCATCTCTCACCATAAACAAAAGTCAACTCAAAGTGGATCAAAGATCTAAACCTAAGACCTCAAATTAGAAAACAACTGGTAGAAAACACTGGGGAAACTCTGAGAGACATTGTAGTAGGCAAAGATTTCTAAAATAAGACCACCAAAGCAGAGGCAATAATCCCAAAAATAGACAAGTAGGATTATATCAAATTAAAACGTTTCTGCACAGCAAAAGACACAGTTAGTAGTGTGAATTGACAACCGTCAGAATGAGAGAATATTTTTGTAAACTATATGCCAGATACGGGACTTATAACCAAAACATACAGGGAACTCAAATGGCTTACCCCAGAAAAAAAAGATTAACCCAATTAAAATATGGGAAAATGAGTAGAATAAACAACTCTCTAAGAAAGACATACCAACAGTCAAAAAGTATATGAAAAAAATGACCAACATCCCCCATCATAAGGGACATACAGATCAAAACCACAGTGAGATACCACTTAACTCCAGTCAGAATGGCAAAGATAAAAACAAAACAAAACAAACAAACAAACAAAAACTATAAGTAATGGCAGGGATGTGGTGAAAGAGAAACTCTCCTACACTGCTGGAAGAAATGTAAATTGGTCCAGCCACCATGGAGAACAATATGAAGATTCTGCAAAGACCTACAAATAGGACTACCATGTGATCCAGCAATTTCACTCCTGGATATCTACTCAAAGGATAGGAGAACACTCAGTCAGAAAAGTGCTTGCACAAAAATGTTTATTGCAGCATTATTCACAATTGCTAAGACATGGAAACAATCCAAATACCCATGAACAGATGAATGCACTGGAAAAGTGTGACACATATACTCTATAGAATATTACTCAGCCGTAAAAAATAAGAAGACCTTGGCATTTGATAGTAAGTGGACAAATATGAGAGATTTACTGCTGAGTGAAGTCAGAAAAAGAGACATTGTATATCTCCACTTAACATAAACTGTCTCCACTCTATGATGGAAACTGAAAACTTCGAGGACACAGAGGCATCGAAAATGGTTATAGGTACTGGAGACAATGTGGGAAGAGGGTGGGGAAAATGGAAGAGTGTAAGGAAAGAAATTTAGTAGGAAAATAGAGAGGCAAGGCATTTATGAGACACAGAAATGGATTATCTGTTGATGATAACGTGTTTTGTATTCTCAACTGGACTGGTGTGAAGTGTATTCATGTTGGGTAAATTCAACTTACAAGTTAAGTGATGTACAGTGATTAAATGTATAAAATAAATTAAAATTTAAAATGAAAAAAAAGCGCTGATCAACTGATCAAATTAATTATACAAAGTGAGGAGAGAGATAAACTTCACTGTTTCTGAGGGAATCTCTTTGTCCAGGTATAGAGAAGAGACTAATTGAGCCCAATGTGATAAAATTTATAAAAATGTTCTAATCAGAGAGGAGAGGGAAAACCATTCTAGCTAAAAGTAACAGCATTTGCAAAAACAGTAAGCGTGGGGGGAACCAGCAGTTAGTGTAATGGCTATGTCGCTGGACTTCCATGTAGTCGACCGCGGTTCGCGTACCGGACCAGGTGGCTAAAAACTCATGCTGGGTGCGTGTGCGTGCGTGCCCAAGATCCCAGGAGGAAAATGGGGAAGGGATTGTGGCATGGCCATCCCCCCTGGGGGGTGATTTCTCGCTTTCTGTCTCTCTGTCTCTCTCTCTCTGGTGAGTGCACGCACCCTATAGCAAAAACCTCTCGAAAAGAAAAGAAAACAAACAAACAAAAACCAGGAAGTCAGGGGGAAAACATGGTAAATTTGGGAAACTGGGTTTGACTAGAACATCAGTTATATTGATAGAGTGGCAGGAAGTGAACATAGAGTAAAATGCTATAAATTCTCAAGAGCCATATCATAGATACCAGAATTACCATCAATTAATGGGAGAGAAGGGAGCTCTCAGAACCTACTAGAAAGAAAATGATGTCATAAGATTTGTTTTACAGAAATATGACATTATAGTGTCAGAAATAGAACATATACAAGCATTTACATTCCAGCAGTTCATAGAACTGTCTCTGCCGATGCCTTAATTGACAGTATTTTTTTTCTTTTAAGCTTTTTCCATAGGGTGCTTGCACTTGCTGAAGAGATAGAGAGAGAAAGTGAGAAATCGCCCCTTAGAAGGGATGGGCATACTGCAATCCCTTCTCCATTCTCCTCCTGGGATTTTGGGTATGCATGAACACATTTGGTGTGATTTTTTTCAAGCCATCAAGTCAGTTACATGGGAGTCTAGTGTTCCAATTACCACACTACCCTGTGGCCCCAACAATAAGTAATTCTTTTTTCTTTTTTTTTTTTTAAAGGTTTTTGCCATAAGGTATGTGTGCTTACCAGAAAGAGAAAGATAGAGAGACAGAGAGAAGGGAAAAGAGAAATCACTTTCCAGGGGGGATGATTATGTCACAATCCTTTCTCTTCCATTCTCCTCCCGGGATTTTGGGCACAAATTCACATGCACTGGGCATGATTTTAAAGCCACCAAGTCTGTCAGGACTGGAACTGCAGTTCGCCATGTAGGAGTCTAGCACTTTAACTACCACACCACTTGTGTCCTTCCCTCTCCCCCCCTCCCGGTCCCACATAGTAAGTCTTAAAATCACTTGGTGGCAAACTCTGGAGACTTTGTTGGCCATGCAGAAAGGCTTATTGTTTTCTTCCATTAAATTAAATCAACAAATTAGGCTTTGATATTCAATTTTGACATAAAATGACTATATGATATCCTAACATAAGAATGGATACATGGTGAGAAATTAAATACAAATAATACTCAGAGGTAGATAGAATAATGTTGAGTTAGATCAAATTATATTTGTTTAATATGCTGAAACCTAATCAATAGAAAAAGAAAATAAACTAATATTGATAGCACTAACAATATCCTCTGATTCCAAGAAGCAATTTCGTTATTAAATGACCTGTGAACTTTAGAAATTAACGATTTCTGGAACCAATTAACAAGAATCTATAGAAAATATGTACCTAATATTCTGCTAGAAAATACATGTAGGTAACTTCTATAGAACTTTGTACACAGAGAAAACTAAAAGACATTTCATTCCCCACCCCCAGACCTAAAAAGGGAATACTCCATATGTTTGGTCATTAAAACTTGAGTTTAAGCCCCTAAAGAGTTAAGAAAGACAGGATTAGTTGCTGTGGTGTAACTCCAACCCAGTATTTCCTTACATAGATGCTAGTTATGAATGTATATAGACCAAGTTCCCGGGAGCAGTGTTTTTCCTACAAACTTAGACATGAGCCAGTCTATCATACTAACCAAACAACTTTTCAAGGATTTATGGATAAAAGTTTAAAACATAGAAAGACTCAATGGGTTGCATTTGTGAACAGTTTAACACTGTGAGTGAATAGAATAAGTGACTGCAGAAGAAATGGCTAGATGAGGCAGTGACCAAATGGCTATGAATACAAATGTGGATTTTGAATTAAACTTACTATCTTAATAAGATATTTGCAAACTTAATTTCAGGATTTTTCTCTGATCAGGAACATTATCTCTTTTGTTTACCTTTCTAAATCCTTTAACTTACGCAATATGATAGTACTTACAATTCTCATCAAAAACTTTAATTTTCTTGTTATCAGTTGGAATAATGATCCTTAGAAGAGTAAGATGAGCTAATTATGGAGCTTTTATAGATAAGTCAATGAATACTAAATACTAAATAAATACTAAATCTCAAAGCTTTTAGATTCTTTTCTAAAATTCTCCTATCACTTACCCTTATGAACACATACCTGCTCACACACGCACTGAGGTGCTCAGGACATGTATTGTGGACTTTACAAGAGATATAAAAATAGACGTAAATTACAATCAAATCTAATCCCAAGATCAATCAAGTGGAAATTTTCCCCTAATTCTTCACCTGTATTCCATTATGCAATTAGAAAACATTAAGTATTAATATAAATATAGGATGCCTTGGATAATAACAGGAAGGCAATAAATACCACTTGATTGCAGCACTTCAGTAAAATTAATATGTAATTTGACTCTGTGAAATAATGGACACATTTCAAATTTTCATCCTCAACTCTTAAGACATTTTTTTTATTGATCTTCCAGGGAACAAATGTCAAGTTAGTAAAAATTATGGTGCGTTTCTATTGCCCAAAGTAACTACTGCAAGGCTCCGAGCACATCATCAGTGTAGTATCCTTTTTGCTTTTATTTTATTTATTTTTTTTTATTTTTTTTCATAGGACACATGTACTCACCAGAGAGGGAAAGTGCAAAATCACACCCTGGGAGGGATGGCCATGCCACAATCCCTTCACCTCTATTCTCCTCTTAGAATGTTTTGGGCATACACCTACATGCCCCCAGCATGATTTTCAAGTTGCTAAGTCCAGGACTTGAACCATGGTCAGCCATGTGGGAATCCAGAGCCTTAACCATCATACCACCAGCTGACACAAAATCCTACTTTTCTATCTTGGAAAAACAGCATTGATTATTTTGGTATATGTTTTCATTTTTTAAAATTTTTGTCATTTAGCAGGTAGGTTTGTGGAGGTCAGACAGAGACAGACAGAGGGAAAGTGAGAGATCACACTCCAGTGAGGGGATAGTTATGCCACAATCTCCTCCCCTCCATTCTCTTCTTGTGATTTTGTGTTCTCATGCACATGTACCCAGCATGATTCCTAAGCCTCTGGGTCTGGAACTTGAATCACAGTTGGATCTTTGGGAATCTAGCACCTTACCCACCAAGCCACCTGCTAGCTCTATTTTGGTATATGTTTATACTTAACATTTTATATATTTTAATTTTTTTACATTTAAAATAAATTCTAGGGGGGGCAGAAAGTCTCAAAAGAAATAAATGAATACATTCTAGAAAGAGGTAAATATTATTTGGTAAAATGTCTCTAGTTCCTCAGGAAAAAGTCCTATTCTTTAGCAAACTAAAATGCTGACTTCAATATCCTACTAGGAGAAGAAATATTTTCATTTAGCTTGTTCAATATTTCAGAATCTATTCTGTACTCATTTCTCTTGCTTCACACAAACATCTGCACTCTTGACCATACTCTCAAAGAACTGAAGAATGCTCTTTCTTGTTTAATAAGTTGTCTTATCTCTTTCAAAAGTCCCAAGTTAGTAATAACTACCTTTGTTTTCTTCTGCTTTTACTTTCCCTATTTGCTTTTATTTACTATAAAATTTTATAATACCACCTGAATGATTACTGAAGATTACCATGATTACTGAAAGCTCAGATTCTTTCTAATAGGTAAGAGATATTGGAATAAGCACTATATTTCTAGAAAATTCTTTGCCATTGAGAATGACTTTTTTTTTTTTTTGAGAGGTTTTTGCTATAGGGTGTGTGTGCTCGCCAGACAGACAGAGAGAGAGAGAGAGAGAGAGAGAAAGCAAGAAATCACCCCCCGGGGGGATGGCCACATCGCAATCCCTTCTCCTCCATTCTCCTCTTGGGATCTTGGGCACGCACGCACACGCACCCAGCGTGAGTTTCAGCCACCGGGTCCGGGACTTGAACCGTGGTCGACTACGTGGGAGTCCAGCGACATGGCCATTACGCTAACTGCTGGTCCCGAGAATGACTTTTTAATCCACAGTTAGTGATGCAAAAATTTAAAAGTCATAGCATGGATGAGTAACTATATCTACTATGTCTGAATATGTACACTTGTTCAAAGTCACATGTTGAATCCTTACTCTCAAGGTAATGGCATTAATAGGTGAGATTTTGGGGGAAGCGATCAGATTGTGAGTTAGGCATTCAAGGGTTAGTGCTTTTATAAAGGAGGCTTGAGGGAGCTTTTTTGTCCCTTCCACCATGTAAGGACACATCAAAAAGACACTATCTATGAGTCAGGAAATTAACACATATCTGTCAGTACCTTGATTTTAAAACTTTCAGTTTCTTGGAACCTGTTTCCAGAGCTGTGAGAAATAAATTTGTGTTGTTTATGACATCCAGTCTCTGATATTTTGTTTCAGTAGCCCAACTAGACTAAGACAATATGTAAACATTAAATTGTAAAAAACTGTATTTTTAATTCAAGAAATCAATCTAAACATTGTGTTTTATCATAGATTTTTGTACTGTTTCTTAGGAACTTACAATAATATCCTTAAACTGCAAGTTAGTACTTCTTTACATTTCAATTAACATTAAACTGAGGGCTACTATGTTCCAAGGAATGTAAAATTGCTAGGATTTATCGTTACACCCTATCGAATTCAGAAACTAAGAAATACATGAAAACAGTGCTACTATATTCCACTATATTGCTACTATATTGCTATTTCATTCCAAAGGATGAAACAGGTGTGTACAAGGTACACTGTAACTTCCAGTAGCAATGTACTTGGCTGGGTGGGGTACGTATGTGGCAGAGTCCCCAGCAAGAGAGGTGGTTAAATTAAATTCCAAAGGAGAGATGAAATTGTTTGGGCAGATCAGGAAAGAGGAAGCATTTAAAACAGGGGGAACAGCCACTTTATAAGTACCAAGGCATGAAAGAGCATGCGGAATTGAATGGGGGAGCACAGTGCTCGTTTTGAGTTGGAACACGAAAGGCCTTCACGCAGGACTAAGCACTTCGAACATTATCTAGAAAGCAATGAAGAGTTACTTCTGGAGCATCATTCCCTTTTTTATCAGTCTGTTTTATTGTCTAAAGATCTTGTTTATTCTTCACTTTTGTATCTAATGTCAGTGATTTGACGTATTTAGTTCCACAGTGCGTAACAACTAGTTAGTACTTCAATAGCAGTATGATTTTGTGTCTCTAACTGTACTAGGTGGACCTAAACATTTTTTTAGTAGATAATGGACAGTTTTATAAAATGAATGGGAAGACAGAAATGCAGTATGCTTTATTCTGAGTTCACTGCTTAGACTTTCCAGGTCCATATCACCTTGAGTGATACCTCGGGGCAACTATTGTACTTGAGTCCATGCCCTGACATCTCCCATCAGTATCTACACAGGGCCTCGCACCCACGTGTTCAAAGTGACTTGAACATCTGGGAAAGTTGGGGAAATACTACCTTCCTAGAGTATATTTCTATAAAGAAAGCACAGAAATTAGTGGTATTTTGTCTTTAGATTGAGCTCATGCTAATAAAAGTATTCAAATTGCTCACAAAGCCCCCAGTAGATGATTCACTGACGGTTTACTTGCATGCTCCTTCAAATGGACTGTAAACTCCTTAAGGGTAGAAGGTGTATAACTATTATAGTCTTGGCTTCTATCACGAATATTCATTTAGCATTTGTTAATACATGAATGAATGACATTGTGACCACTCCTTTAAAATACGCTTCCTGTATGTACTTCTAGATATTCAACTACAAAGCACAAAGGCAATTTGGTAAGTTAAGACAAAGGAATATAATTAATTAGGCTTTACCTTTGTAGAAACAGTTTACTTTAAATTCTTAGCAAAGTGATCAAAATACTTTTTCTCTTATCAACTGTGTTTGCCAAATAGTATGAAATATAATGTGTTTGTATGAAATTATTAGATCTGCCTTCTGTGCCCCAGAGAAACCAAAATGGTTTTATATTTCACATAGACTGCATTTCATAGAAGAAACAGAGGATCAATCAAACTGACATCTGAAATTAAAGACAACAGAACTTGATTTCCTTAACAAATATTATTCTTCATTAGGGAGATGCTCCTGACTCAACAGTTTTGTTTTGTTTTGTTTTTTTTGTTTTTGTTTTTTTGTTTCATTTCAGAGAGGATAGACAGAGGGATAAAACCAACTGGGTGAGTATTTATAAATGTATTCTGTATGCCAAAGAAATATTTTAAACAATTGACATTTAAAGGACAAAAGGTAGCATGATATTTTCCATTAAATTGACAAAATGTCAAAGAGACCAGTTTCCTGTACGTTAAAGCAGAACATCCTATCAATAAGGTAATTCTGAAAGACCATGGGAATAAAAAGTAAAAAATGCATAAGACATTTATAAATATTAAATATAAAACAAACATTGCCATTTTCAAAACATATTTTGTTTTAAGAATCATTTTGGATTATATAGGTGGACAAGTAGGTGGAGTAAATACCTCAGAGAAATCTTTCTACGTTATTTCCACCTTGGCAGCACCTTATAGCAGGCTGCTGTTTGCTCCTGCTTTAACAATTTCAGAGGACACTACTCATGATGGAGACAGCAGAGGATCCACAGTGTCAATCTCTTTTGGTGATATAATCACAGTCATTAAAGAAAGCAGGATCATGTACACTGCCAGCCACCAGCTGCAAATATAATAACTGAAATTCATTTTTTTGCAAATATTCAAGTGATTTTATAACAGTTTGAATGAATACTAAGGAGAGCCCATTCAGTTGGAGCATTTACTGAATTGCATATTGAGTTCCATAGGGTGCAAGAGCAGCTAGAATTCCATTCTAACGTTCTCTTGAAAAAGTGGCTTACAAATAAAATTATATTTGAAGGGCCCTAGGGAATCTATATATGGGGAAAACATACACTAAGTCTCTTCACAAAATAAAAATTTGTCTATTCTACAAATATATAATTTATTTCAAAATAAATGTTTTAAAACAATTTGTTCTTAAATATCATAAAATTACCTTTTATAAATAGCTTTTATTTTTCCTAAATAAGAGTCTACTTGTTTTATCTCCTACCTATTGGCTTATAGTACAGTGGTCAAGTTTTCACTCATTTGGCAATTATTTATTATGTGGGTATATATGACCACATGGCAAGGGGTGAGGAAGCTACTATTTACATAAGGTCACCAGGGTGGTTCTCTCTGAGAAGATAAGATGTCAGCAGAGATGTGAAGGAACTGCAGGAGAAAATTCTATGGGTTTCTGGTTTAGTCTGACTACATATTAACATAGTGATTACATATTTTGAATTAGGAATCACCATTACTGACATTTAAGTTTTATATGGGAAAAGAATTATGTGTACTTCTTGGTACAGAGTGCAGAAATGAACATATAGTTTAGAACTGCAACTATGGAGTATACTAGATGTTTAAATCTCTATAACTTATGATCTATAGGCCATGGGTACAGGATACATTATTTCATTTCTTTTAACTTCAGTTTTTAATCTGCAAAATAAGGACACTATCTTATGGGGTTATTTTAAGAAATAAATGAAATGTATATATAATGCTTAACACAGAATGTGTTTTCAATGTGAAAGCAATTATTTAAAAATAACAAATAGGTGTAAATTAGAACTCTATTCTCATGGCCTAAGATAGCATTCACTTATTTATTCAGTCAACAGTATTAATTAAGCCCTGACTATATGGAAAACAACATAAGTGCTGTGAATACCAAAATTTAAAGATGACCAATGTATGTCCTTTTAATTTTTTTAAGAGGGATTTTTGCTATAGGGTGCACATGCTCACCAGAGAGACAGAAAGCAAGAAATCACTCCCCAGGGAGGATAGGCATGACACAATCCCTTCTCCTCTTGGGATCTTGGTGATGCACACATACGTGCCTGGCATGAGTTTTAAGCTGCCAGATCTGGGACTCGAACCAGGGGTGACTACATGGGAGTCCAGAGATACACCATTACTCCATCTGCTGGTTTCGACTAATGTATTTCTTATTAGTATGGGAGACAAGCAAAACAATCCATTACTATAATATAGTATAATAATTGTTATGATAAACAAGACAAAGTAAATCCACTGTCTTTAAAGGCCCATGTGAAGGTTTCAGAGAGTAGCAATTGTGTAAAATTAAACCTGGTAGGAGGTATAGGAGTACACGAGGTAAATAAAATGAAGAAAACGGAGAAGGCAGAGCAAAAAGCATGGAGTAAAGTCACGTGGAAACAATCCAACCACACAGACACAAAGACACACACACACTAACAAACACACACACACACACACACACACACACGGCACCTTTGGAGAACTGTGTGTTATACTTTGACTACACCACAGGTACAGTTAGAATCACAGGCTGGAAACAAATGAAGTAGGCTTGATTATGCCTGCAGGCATATGTGCCACACCAAAGGATCTAGACTTTGTTCTGTGATATTCTGAAGGGAGAGTATGGCTGTGTTTCTACTTCACAAAGCTCATTTAGCCCTAGTGTAGGGAGTGGTGTGGAAGAGTTACTGATATTGGGATTAGGAGACTAATTACGCACAGTGCTTCAGAACATCCTGACTTGAGATCTGGTAAAGAGTTTTTTTTGGAGAAACTCAGAGATAGAAAAAGAAATGTTATAAATCTCCAACTCAATAATTTATTCTAAAGTAATTAGTTCACTCACATACCACTGTTCAAATTGCTTAAAAACATCAAATATCAGGTTTTAACTACTATCACTTGGTGGCTGATTAGATATGAAAGACAGGAAGAAGAGGGACCTAGTTGACTTCTTCTTTTTTTTTTCTTTTTTTTTGGCGAGGTTTTTGCTATAGGGCGTGTGGGCTTGCCAGACAGAGAGAGAGAGACAGAGAGACAGAAAGTGAGAAATCACCCCCCAGGGGGGATGGCCACGCCCCAATCCCTTCTCCTCCATTCTCCTCTCAGGATCTTGGGCACACACACACACGGACCCGGTGTGAGTTTAAGTCACCGGGTCCAGGACTCAAACCGCGGTCGACATAGCCATTACGCTAACTGCTGGTCCCCTAGTTGACTTCTTAAATATGTGCATTAAGTGGGAATGAAGGAGAGAGGAGAGGAAGAGATGGAGAGAAGAAGGTGCTGACTTCAGTCCTGTCAACAAGTGGGTATGTGGTATGGTTTACAGGAGGCTTGAGTCTGGAAAAGAGGGACCTTAAGTCACTGTCACAGTAGAGGAAATGGCACAGGTCAAGGTTGAATGTGGTCTCCCCAGAGGGGCATGCACAGTGAGAAACAAGTCAAGTGGGTGGGATTGTGATGAGGAAAAGTGAGATTTGGGCAGGCTCAAAATGACTCCTGTGATCTCTAGGATGCATCTCTTTTTGAAAATAGGTATTCCTCAAGGTTCCATCCTTGGCCATTTTGATATTTTTCAACAGAAATCATCAATTCTCCTGACACTGAGTGCGTGTCCAACAATTCAATTCAATTCAATTTTGACACTATCTGTAGTTAGCACCAGCTCCTACAAGTTAAAGGGTTCAGTCCCATAAGACTGCCTGCATTCCAGATGCCAGCTGCCAGTTCTAGGACCCTCATACATCTCATAGACTGGTTATAGAACGGGGGTTCTAGTGACTCTCCCTTCTACTCATTTACTTTCTAGGAAAGTGCTTTACTTATCTTTACTGGTTTACTACAAAGGATACAACACAGGAACAGCCAAATGGGAAAAACCAATAGGGCAAGGTGGTGGGGGTGGGGATAGCAGCAGGGAGTCTTAGCTTCCACGCCCTTTCAGGACATGCCACTCTCTCAGCAGCTCCATGTGTTCAGCAGTGCAGAGCTCTCTAAATGAACCTGAGACGTGTGAACTATGAAGTTTACATTTAACATGTCTAAGACAGTGTTTTACCCACAGAAGTTCAATGAGCATTTCATGATGGAATACCAACCCAGCTCTAGTTTATGCCTTTATTATTTTGGCCTTAACTAAAACAGAACTATAGATTTACTTTCTTGAGAGATTTTTTTTTTCTATAGGATGTGTGCACTTGCCAGAGAGAAAGAGAGAGACAAAAGCAAGACATCCCCCCCCGCCCCTCCCGCCCAGGGACTATGGCCATGCCACAGTCCCTTCTCTTCCATTCTTCTCTCAGGATTTTGGGCATGTATACATGCACCCATCATGAGTTTCAAACTGTGAGGTCTGGTATTCAAACCATGGTCAGCCACGTAGGAGTCCAGCACCTTAACCAGTACGCCACCTGCTAGCCTCAGCAAACCATAAATTAACTTTTATCCCAAACATCACCACATGATAGATAGATGTCAACTGTGTAATTTTGAAAATGGTATATAGGTACTAGAAACAAAGTTAAATAATTCTTTCCTTTAGAGAGAGAGATTTTTTGCTATAGGGATTATGTGCTCACCGGAGAGAGAGACAGAGGGATAGAAAGCCAGAAATCACTCCCCAGGGGGCATGGCCATGCTGCAATCCCTTCTTCACCATTCTCCTCTTGGGATTTTGGGCATGCACACATACATGCCCAGCATGAGTTTCAAGCTGCTGGGTCTGGATCTTGAACCGCATTCGCCATGTGGGAGTCCAGTGGCAGAACCATTATACCATCTGCTGGTCCAGCAAAGTTAAAATATTTCTATTTGAATATTTGTTGACTGTGTAAAAGAGACAAATAACTAATATACTGAAATTCTTGTTTTCTTCCTCAACGTTATATAACTGTATTCACTAAATCCCAGATAATTGCAAATAATTTTAAACATGAGATTTTTTTTCAGAAAAATATGCTATGAAATTATCTGAGGTTTGATGTTATTTTGCCTTTATCGGCAGCAGCACATGTTCTGTGTGTCTCATGAAACTCATTTTACAACTAAGACTGAAAAGAAGCATGCAAACATTAAGAGATATCTAAGGGACTTATCTGCTGTCAACATAGTGCACCACTACTTCAATAATCAAGAAAAATAGTGAATTCTTGGGATACATAATTAAAAAACTATTCTAGAAAACATTTTGAAAAATGTGTATCATATTCTGACACAACAGTTGTTCTTTCTGAAAAGTTTTATTTTTCTATTTTGTGAGGGAAAGACACAGAGAAAGAGAAAAAGACAAGCACCATTAATAGGGTCTCATGTGTGTCCATCTCTCTCAATCCCCTCTCCTGAAGCCTTGCCCAGCCAACCAGGATCACTGGCCATGTGCGTGTATGCCCAGTAAGTACAGGCTGACTCAGGATGTCAACCCTGATCTTCCATATGGTTTCCAGCATTGCAGAGCACTATGTCTACTGTGCCAATAGTTGTCTTTTTCTTAAAAACTTTGGTTAATGGATTGCCTAAGTTAGATATGTTAATTAATTTTACTTTGGAAACCACGTGTCAAGATTGCACTCTGGGAGACTCAGACCTAAACCTACCCACACCATTATTTCTTGATCTTTGCTGTTTATTCATAATGTAGTCATGTTAATGTTGAGAACAATTCTTCTCTCTCCTGAGTTTGTCATACAAAATGCAAGAGTGAGGTACTCACTTTATAAAGTAGTAGCAAGCCTTTAAGCATGTAGAACAGTTAGCAAGTGGTGAATTCATTAATATAGAATAATAAATCAGACCAGTAGAGACTTGCTCATCATTAACTCATGTCTTAAAAGGAATAGATTATACATAATTTAACAGAGATCGAATTACCACAACATGATGTTATGTGTGTACAGTGCTTTGCCATAAATATTGCAAAATGTGTTTAACTATTAAGCATAGAGAAAAAAAGTAAGCAGCAAATAATTGATAGTATAATAGTTTTCCAACAAAGTTGTTAAAAAAAAAGTGTTAAATAGCTTTGAAGCTAGCAATTCAAGAATACATCACTTATTCATATTAATTGGAAAGGGTCCATCTGAATTAGTGAAAAATTGATTTATGGAACATTTTAATATATGTGTGGTTTTATAACATGATAATTCAAATTATGAAACTTCTACTAGAATTGCCAAGTGGAAGTTCTGCTGAGCGCACATTAAGGATAGTCGTGACTCATTTATAACAGACGTATTAATTGTATGCAAATGTATGCTTTTAAAATTCTAAAGTGTAATATGCATTGTAATGAGTAGGTTAAATATTTCTCCTTGAAATTTTACTCATGCCATTCATTCACTCCCATTCTGTCATGGGTAGTGCAAAGGTAAATGTTGTTTGCTCCATGATTATATACACAGTGAGACTGAAATAAATGAAATTTAATTTCCTGGTTAACAGGCATCATATCTGGAACCATCCATCATGGTTCTGACACCCTTATAAGGAGTTCTGTTGCTTCCAGCACTGGGAAAGTTTGAAGGCCTAAACTTTCTATCAAAACCAGAATTAGGCATAAAATTTTTTTATTAAGCCTCCTCCATAGAAAATCCTAAAGATGAGTCATTATAATTCTACATATTTTCAGACCACTGTTTTAAAGACATAGTGACTGCATAGTGCGATATGAACTTCAGAAACAAAACTGTTAGATATGATTCTACATACAGATTGTACAAATAATTTAATTTAATCCTTCTGTATATCAGTCCTAAAATAAGAAAATATAAATAATAAAATAGTTTGGTTGCTAAATTAAATGAGTTGGGGCTAGTAGGTGGCATGGTTATTAAGGCACTGTATTCCCACATGGCTGACCATGATTTGAACCCTGGGTCTGGTGGCTTGAAAATCATTCTGGGCACATGTGCATGTGTACCCAAAATCCTGAGGGGGGAATGAAGTAGAAAGGACTGTGGTATGGTCATCTCCTCTGGGGGTAATTTTACTTTCCCAAAAGAAAAATTTTGTCTCAGAGGAGAATGTCTTTTTTCTTTTCAATATTTAACCTAGAGACTAAAACG
>NW_006159500.1:31739-41610 GCF_000334495.1 Tupaia belangeri chinensis | reverse complement strand
GACATAGCCATTACGCTAACTGCTGGTCCCCTAGTTGACTTCTTAAATATGTGCATTAAGTGGGAATGAAGGAGAGAGGAGAGGAAGAGATGGAGAGAAGAAGGTGCTGACTTCAGTCCTGTCAACAAGTGGGTATGTGGTATGGTTTACAGGAGGCTTGAGTCTGGAAAAGAGGGACCTTAAGTCACTGTCACAGTAGAGGAAATGGCACAGGTCAAGGTTGAATGTGGTCTCCCCAGAGGGGCATGCACAGTGAGAAACAAGTCAAGTGGGTGGGATTGTGATGAGGAAAAGTGAGATTTGGGCAGGCTCAAAATGACTCCTGTGATCTCTAGGATGCATCTCTTTTTGAAAATAGGTATTCCTCAAGGTTCCATCCTTGGCCATTTTGATATTTTTCAACAGAAATCATCAATTCTCCTGACACTGAGTGCGTGTCCAACAATTCAATTCAATTCAATTTTGACACTATCTGTAGTTAGCACCAGCTCCTACAAGTTAAAGGGTTCAGTCCCATAAGACTGCCTGCATTCCAGATGCCAGCTGCCAGTTCTAGGACCCTCATACATCTCATAGACTGGTTATAGAACGGGGGTTCTAGTGACTCTCCCTTCTACTCATTTACTTTCTAGGAAAGTGCTTTACTTATCTTTACTGGTTTACTACAAAGGATACAACACAGGAACAGCCAAATGGGAAAAACCAATAGGGCAAGGTGGTGGGGGTGGGGATAGCAGCAGGGAGTCTTAGCTTCCACGCCCTTTCAGGACATGCCACTCTCTCAGCAGCTCCATGTGTTCAGCAGTGCAGAGCTCTCTAAATGAACCTGAGACGTGTGAACTATGAAGTTTACATTTAACATGTCTAAGACAGTGTTTTACCCACAGAAGTTCAATGAGCATTTCATGATGGAATACCAACCCAGCTCTAGTTTATGCCTTTATTATTTTGGCCTTAACTAAAACAGAACTATAGATTTACTTTCTTGAGAGATTTTTTTTTTCTATAGGATGTGTGCACTTGCCAGAGAGAAAGAGAGAGACAAAAGCAAGACATCCCCCCCCGCCCCTCCCGCCCAGGGACTATGGCCATGCCACAGTCCCTTCTCTTCCATTCTTCTCTCAGGATTTTGGGCATGTATACATGCACCCATCATGAGTTTCAAACTGTGAGGTCTGGTATTCAAACCATGGTCAGCCACGTAGGAGTCCAGCACCTTAACCAGTACGCCACCTGCTAGCCTCAGCAAACCATAAATTAACTTTTATCCCAAACATCACCACATGATAGATAGATGTCAACTGTGTAATTTTGAAAATGGTATATAGGTACTAGAAACAAAGTTAAATAATTCTTTCCTTTAGAGAGAGAGATTTTTTGCTATAGGGATTATGTGCTCACCGGAGAGAGAGACAGAGGGATAGAAAGCCAGAAATCACTCCCCAGGGGGCATGGCCATGCTGCAATCCCTTCTTCACCATTCTCCTCTTGGGATTTTGGGCATGCACACATACATGCCCAGCATGAGTTTCAAGCTGCTGGGTCTGGATCTTGAACCGCATTCGCCATGTGGGAGTCCAGTGGCAGAACCATTATACCATCTGCTGGTCCAGCAAAGTTAAAATATTTCTATTTGAATATTTGTTGACTGTGTAAAAGAGACAAATAACTAATATACTGAAATTCTTGTTTTCTTCCTCAACGTTATATAACTGTATTCACTAAATCCCAGATAATTGCAAATAATTTTAAACATGAGATTTTTTTTCAGAAAAATATGCTATGAAATTATCTGAGGTTTGATGTTATTTTGCCTTTATCGGCAGCAGCACATGTTCTGTGTGTCTCATGAAACTCATTTTACAACTAAGACTGAAAAGAAGCATGCAAACATTAAGAGATATCTAAGGGACTTATCTGCTGTCAACATAGTGCACCACTACTTCAATAATCAAGAAAAATAGTGAATTCTTGGGATACATAATTAAAAAACTATTCTAGAAAACATTTTGAAAAATGTGTATCATATTCTGACACAACAGTTGTTCTTTCTGAAAAGTTTTATTTTTCTATTTTGTGAGGGAAAGACACAGAGAAAGAGAAAAAGACAAGCACCATTAATAGGGTCTCATGTGTGTCCATCTCTCTCAATCCCCTCTCCTGAAGCCTTGCCCAGCCAACCAGGATCACTGGCCATGTGCGTGTATGCCCAGTAAGTACAGGCTGACTCAGGATGTCAACCCTGATCTTCCATATGGTTTCCAGCATTGCAGAGCACTATGTCTACTGTGCCAATAGTTGTCTTTTTCTTAAAAACTTTGGTTAATGGATTGCCTAAGTTAGATATGTTAATTAATTTTACTTTGGAAACCACGTGTCAAGATTGCACTCTGGGAGACTCAGACCTAAACCTACCCACACCATTATTTCTTGATCTTTGCTGTTTATTCATAATGTAGTCATGTTAATGTTGAGAACAATTCTTCTCTCTCCTGAGTTTGTCATACAAAATGCAAGAGTGAGGTACTCACTTTATAAAGTAGTAGCAAGCCTTTAAGCATGTAGAACAGTTAGCAAGTGGTGAATTCATTAATATAGAATAATAAATCAGACCAGTAGAGACTTGCTCATCATTAACTCATGTCTTAAAAGGAATAGATTATACATAATTTAACAGAGATCGAATTACCACAACATGATGTTATGTGTGTACAGTGCTTTGCCATAAATATTGCAAAATGTGTTTAACTATTAAGCATAGAGAAAAAAAGTAAGCAGCAAATAATTGATAGTATAATAGTTTTCCAACAAAGTTGTTAAAAAAAAAGTGTTAAATAGCTTTGAAGCTAGCAATTCAAGAATACATCACTTATTCATATTAATTGGAAAGGGTCCATCTGAATTAGTGAAAAATTGATTTATGGAACATTTTAATATATGTGTGGTTTTATAACATGATAATTCAAATTATGAAACTTCTACTAGAATTGCCAAGTGGAAGTTCTGCTGAGCGCACATTAAGGATAGTCGTGACTCATTTATAACAGACGTATTAATTGTATGCAAATGTATGCTTTTAAAATTCTAAAGTGTAATATGCATTGTAATGAGTAGGTTAAATATTTCTCCTTGAAATTTTACTCATGCCATTCATTCACTCCCATTCTGTCATGGGTAGTGCAAAGGTAAATGTTGTTTGCTCCATGATTATATACACAGTGAGACTGAAATAAATGAAATTTAATTTCCTGGTTAACAGGCATCATATCTGGAACCATCCATCATGGTTCTGACACCCTTATAAGGAGTTCTGTTGCTTCCAGCACTGGGAAAGTTTGAAGGCCTAAACTTTCTATCAAAACCAGAATTAGGCATAAAATTTTTTTATTAAGCCTCCTCCATAGAAAATCCTAAAGATGAGTCATTATAATTCTACATATTTTCAGACCACTGTTTTAAAGACATAGTGACTGCATAGTGCGATATGAACTTCAGAAACAAAACTGTTAGATATGATTCTACATACAGATTGTACAAATAATTTAATTTAATCCTTCTGTATATCAGTCCTAAAATAAGAAAATATAAATAATAAAATAGTTTGGTTGCTAAATTAAATGAGTTGGGGCTAGTAGGTGGCATGGTTATTAAGGCACTGTATTCCCACATGGCTGACCATGATTTGAACCCTGGGTCTGGTGGCTTGAAAATCATTCTGGGCACATGTGCATGTGTACCCAAAATCCTGAGGGGGGAATGAAGTAGAAAGGACTGTGGTATGGTCATCTCCTCTGGGGGTAATTTTACTTTCCCAAAAGAAAAATTTTGTCTCAGAGGAGAATGTCTCCCCTTTTTTCAATATTTAACCTAGAGACTAAAACGTAAGAGTAGAACAACCCAATATAAAAAATCTTAGAGACTTTTTTTTTTTTTTAAGGAGAGATTTTTGCTATTAGGGCATATTAGGGCACGTGTGCTCGCCAGAGAGAGAGAGAGAGAGAGAAAGTGAGAAGTAACCCCCTGGGGGGATGGTCATGCTGCAATCCCTTGTTCTGCACTCTCTTCTTGGGATCTTGGGCACAAACGCACATGCACTCAGTGTGTTTTAAGCCACTGGGTCCAGGATTCAAACCATGGTTGACTTTGTGGGAGTCCAGTGACATACCATTTCATCATCTACTGGTACACAGAGACTTAAAAAAAAAAGGTGCATAATTTTTTCCTCATTCTTAAGGGCCCATCATGCTTGGCATGGAAAAGTCATGACGTATTTTTCCTGTTTTTCTACACAAAAATGTTTCTTGACTTTTCTGACAACTCATAACTCAACAGAACTTCTGACCCATTAAAACGTAGGCTTATATATATTCTATACTTAATATGTGCCGTTTAGTTCAACAAACTACCCTTTCCAGCTTTTCTAGTCACCACTTCCCCCCCACCCTGGCTGGAACTACTGATGAATCAATAGTGTTCTACTCGGTATCCTCCAATCTAGTTTTTCCTTGCCTTTTACTTTTCCATCTCTTCTAAGCAAATCTTCTCATCTTAGCTATAGAAGGCAAAATATTAGTATCTGTTTACTTACTTCTCTACACTCAGCCTAAAATAAAAAGCTAAAAAGCATCACCAGAACTAGCCACACCTGACACCACAAAATACTACTAATTATTATGTATAAAATATAAAATGTATAAAAATGAAAAGCAAAACAAAAATGTCTTGTTGGTTAATTGTTGTTTAGAAAGATTTGATTCCTGGATGGTCTTTATACACAACTCCTTGTCAAATGTGCCTTGAAAGCAAGAGGCTCCCTTTGTCGCTAATGTCCTGTTTTTTATTAGAAATTAATGAGGGTGAAGGAGGTAAATTACTGACTTCTGTCTTGCATAGTCAGTGTTTATATCATGTGTGACTACTTTTCTATTCCATGTTTTTAAAGATCTGATTTTAAAAGTTTTTCTGAGTTTATAACACATAAAAACTATTTAGAACTTTTGAAAATGCAGATCCCTGAGTTTAAACTATCATCTTCATAGATTCTAATTCTGTAGGTTGGGCAAAATTCTAGAATCTGTATTTTCATGAAGTTCTTCTGGAGATTCTGATATAGGTGGTCTTTACACTTGGCTTCAGAAATGCTGCCTTAACATGCTTTAATCAACACAAAGCTCTCTAAGTTCTGGTGATTAGGTAAAGCACAGGTGATCACAACTAGTCAAACTGCCAATAGTATATGAGACTTATCACTTTAAAAAATTTTTTCTTATAGGCTGTGTACACTCCCAGAGAGAGGGCAAATAGGAAAATGCCCCTCAGGGAGGATGACCATGCCACAATCCCTTCTCTTCCATCATCCTCTTGGAATTTTAGGCATTCACACACATGTCAGTTTTCTTTTTCTTTTTTTTTTTTTCTTTGTATATTTTGCCATGTAGCACGTGTGCTCACAGCAGAGACGGTGACAGTGACAGTGAGAGAGACAGTGAGAGATCACCCTGTGGGGAGGATGAGCACTCCACAATCCCTTCTCCTCCATTCTCCTTCTAGGATTTGGGGCACTTACGTCCACGAGCCTAGTACACATGGGTTTTCAAGTCACCAAATCTGGAACTTGAACCGTGCTGTTGGCTATGTGGAATCCAGCCATAGTCACCACTTGGCTTGCTCCAAGAGATTTATCACTCCTGTTCAAATCAACGTCTAAATAATACTGCCTCCAGAGTAACACTTTGAATTACATGGGACAACCAGTTTCTTTCTTTGACTGTGAAGAAATGTGACTTCCTAAGTCAGGCCAAGGTAATGATTAAGAAAAAGCAGCGGAAGATGTTTTATCACTTTGCTCATCGCAAAGTAACACTATGGAGTCTACTTGACTCTGTGCCTGCTGTCCCGGAACAGTGTGGTTGTCTTATTATTTGTTGAATAACAGTTCCCCCTACTGGCATACTGGCTGAAATTCCTCTTATGTTACTTTTGGGGACACAGCATTACATTTCAAGGTCAAAGCTTCATATTTTACCTCAGGTTCATGCCTAATGATTATGCTTTCAAGGTTGTATGCATCCTTCAAAAGCTAAGTGGTGAGGGGTGCTTTTATTGACGTATAGTTTGCCCACTGAAATGAACCTTAAAATGAAATTATAGCCTTGGTCTTTTGGCCACGGGTCAAATCTCAAATTTTAGGTCTGGATTGGATACACTTTTGTTTTTAAGTTATTCAACATTCCTTTTTAAACATTCCAAAATAGACTGGCCAGAACTCCAGTAGGGAATTTAGCTTGAGTTGGCAATGGGCTACTCGCCCATCATCACAATAATCTTTCATCTCTCTCATAATGACCTTAAGACATCTTATAAAAGATGAAACAATACATTTGATGTAAGAGTAAATAAGACTTTTTGCTCATGAGATATTCCAGGCTGTGCTGATAAATACCTAAACAGTCTGAAAAGCTAGGGTATGGGTATCTCATACAGTTATAAAGCTTAGGAAATTGCTTGTATCTTAATCAATATGTGGGATTTCTATAATCCTATGGCAAATATTGTAAATATGAGTCTTTCTGAATTTTCTAGTCATTTCTCTCACCATTCCCCTTCTTATATACTAATCTCTAATTCAGCATGTCTCTAAGTGGGGTCTGGGGAACTCCTGTGCAGTCAAAACTATTTCATACTAAGATATCAACAGCCTTAAGTCTCATAGAGTTTTCATGAAGTATATGAGTTGTGATATCTCGATAGACTGAATGTGAAAACATTTATGAGAATCCTTTAGACTTGCTTCTATGAATCCAGATAGTAAAGAGAATTGAAGAAAACACTTCTTTTGGTTTGGAAAATAGAGTTATTGTTCATAAAATGTATGATTTTTTAAAATAATGGGTCGTTATTTACATAAACTATGAAATATTTTTAGATGTTTTAATTTCTAACATGGCAAATATTGATAAATATACAACATATAAACCAAAGCCTTTTGAGTCCATCAATAATTAAGAGTGAAAAGGTGTCCAAAATGTTTGAGAAGTATTGCTCTATGCAAACTGAAAGACTTGCTGTTCACTTTATATGCCCATTCCAGTTTTTACTACCCTGTCTAAAATATTTATTTCTCTTGAATGGCATACCCTCTTCCCACATTTTCCATTTTGTATACTTAAATCTTCACTATCATTTGGATACAGCTCAATTTCTACCTTTTTCCCAAATACTGTCCTGTTTACTTCAACCTCAATTTTTCTCTCATCTGTTTAAAAGTTCAGATGAGCTTCTCTCTCACATAACAATCATTTTTCAGTGTTTTAAATATCATTTTTTATTACTTCTCTTTCACATTAGCATCTAAGATCCTAAAAAGGATGAAAAAGCAGAGTCTGTTTATTATTTGTGCACTTTTCTCTCTCCACATCAGAAATCAGTATAATGCCCAACACAAAGTAGGTACTCTAAGGGTATACACCTGTTAGATCTTCTTCCGGAGGTCAACGAGTTCTTGATTCAATGCAACTAGTTATGATAATAAATAATGAATACAGGTTTATGTCTAAGCACAACTCTAAGCAGACAAAATTGCCTCTAGTTGCCTCTAGTCTCCCAATTACACTTTACTACCCAAACAATTTATTTTCTTTCTGTCTTCTACCCCCTTCTATTAATAGATTTCCATTACTATTTCTACCTATGCTTACTCTTGGACAGAAATTTGGGAAAGATGGGGACAGGCAGATGGTAATGGTTATATTGCTGGTCTCCCACATAGCTGACTATGGTTCAAGTCCCAGACCCAGTGATTTAAAAAAAAAATCATGCTGGGCGTGTGTGCATGCATACCCAAAATCCCAAGAGGAGAACAGAGAAGAAAGGATGGTGGTGTGGTCATCCCCCCTGGGGGATGATTTCTTGCTTTTTGTCTCTCTGTTTTCTCTGTCTCTTTGGTGAGCGCACATAGCCTATACAAAAAAACTTTTAAAAAAATTGGGGAAAGAATCTTGATAATGAAATGAAATTATTTATCAACATAAGTAAATTATTAATCAGGATAATCATATATATAACATATATATGTAATATATACCATTTCTTCAGAGAGAGAGAGAGAAATACAGTCAGGCAGCACCAACAGGGTCACACCAGAGTCCACCCTTGGCCTTAGCCAGCCAGGAACACAAGCACGTATCTGTGTGCCTGGTGTGTACAGGAGGACCTCCGGATGTGGACACAGGACCTTACTACGGGACCTTTGTATCATGGAGTGCTTTGCTGCTGCTGTGCCATCACAGATGACCTAAAAACAAATCTTCAAATATCGTCTCTTGGGAGCCTAAAATTTATTTATTTTAATTGACAGATAAAATGGTATGTATTCACTGTATACAGCATACTGTTTAGAAGTATATAAACATTGTGGGATGACTAAATCTGACTAATTAGTATATGCACTCCCTCACATAGTTACCAGTTTTGTGATGAGAACACTACATTCATTCTCTCAGCATTTTTCAAGTCTACAATATATTGCTATGTATAGTCACCATGTTGTACAACAGATCTCTTGAACTTATTCTTCCTCTCTATCTGGACTTTGTAGCCTTTCACCAACATCTCCACCCTCCCACCCCTTTCAACCACTAGCCCCTTGTAATTACCATTCTACTCTCTACTTCTGTGAAATCAGCTTTCCTGGATTCCCCATGAGCAAGACCATGTTGTCTTTCCATGCTTGACTTATTTGTCCAGGTTAATCCATGTTGTCACAAGTGAGAGAACTTCAAATTTTTATGGAATGAGGTTGAATGTAAGTAAGTAAATAAATCAACAAACAAGTAACAACTTCTCTCTGTCACACTTATATTTTAAGTAGAGACTAAAGGACAACTACTTTTTTGTAAATTTGAAATACATAAGAGAAAAACTAGCAGATGGTGTAATGGTTATATTGCTGGACTCCCACATAGTAGACCACAGTTCAAGTCTTGGACCCAGTGACTTAAAATTCACATTGGGCATATGTGCGTGCATGCCCAAAATCCCAAGAAGAAGGTGGAGGAGAAGGGAATGTGGCGTGTCCATCCCTCCTGGGGGAGTGATTTCTCGCTTTCTGTCTCTTTGGCAAGTGCACACACCCTTTTGTAAAACTTTATTTGGGGAAAAATAAAAAAGAGAAAATACATTTTTTTAAAATTTGGTAAAAGGATTTTTTTGTGTGTGTGCAAATGTGGAAACACCCAACATGAGTGTCCTTCTGACTTCAGTTCCTGATATAGCTGTCTATGAGTTGGAAGAGTGAGTCAAAGCTAACACTAACTACTGTCTTCCCAAATTTATTCTTAATGTATCACTAACAAAGATAATCTAACATAATACTAAATCTCATCCCTCTCATCCCTTAAATACTGGTTTATAGGAAATAAGTTATATGCTCATATAGATTTAAAAATGAGATTTAACATGTAATACATGGATATACACAGTACATTTTTTCATGAGAAGCACAGTGCAATAATGCAAGAGATGGAAAACCTAGACTCCAGAAAGAATCTCCCAGTAAATAACTGCATAGCCTTATTAGATCCCTTAAATTTTCTAGTTCTGTTTCCACAGCATTTTTGGGCCTTATCCTGAAACTGATTTTGTAAAATCAGGTTACTAACCAAGATGATCTCTAATTTATCTTCAACTCCATTGACAATAAATAGATGGTTACTCTATATGTCAGCACACCTGGGTTACAAATGGCTGGTTCCTTTATTTAGGAAGTTAGTGGTGCAATCATGGTAAAAGTCAACTTCCCCGAACCTTGATTTTCTACTCTGTCCACTGTCCATAAAATTTTAGCTCTACTGTCAACTTCTTTCAGGGAAAG
>NW_006159500.1:23356-31708 GCF_000334495.1 Tupaia belangeri chinensis | reverse complement strand
AGGGTAAAAAGACTGGTGACAGAAACACAGGTTAGAATTAAATTAAATATTTTAGCTTACTTTCACACTAAATGAATCTGTGATTAAAATTCTTTAGAATAACTTGAGAACCATGGAAATTGAAACATGGATATTGATATAACATAAAGCATGTGGATTAATTTAACCAACATTACATGTTTTTTATGCCCCTTTTCCTTCCTTTAATTCTGAGTCTTATCCAGAAAGGCCAATGAAATTATTTTTAAAAAAGTCAATTTTCTGATGTCCTTCATTGATAAAAGAGTTTATAGAATTGTACTAATAATACTGATAGTTCATGACTATTAACTACCATGTGCTGGTAGCTTATGCTATCCCTAAAAGTGAAACATGCTAAAATTTTAGAGAAATATTGAAACTACTCACTTTGTTACTTTTACTTGTGGAACATATTTTGGAATTTATGAAGTCAGATATTTTTTATTAAGATTAATTCTGAAATATATGGTCTATTTTTCTTGTGATTTCCTTGGTATTCATATTTATTCTACCTATAAATAATATATAGCATAGAATTTCTACATTTCAGGGACCAGATAGTGTAATGGCTATGTCGCTGGACTCCCATGTAGTTAACCACAGTTCAAGTCCCGGACCCGATGGTTTAAACTCATTCCAGACTCATGTGCATGCGTGCCCAAGATCCTGAGAGGAAAACAGAAGAGAAGGGATTGTGGCACGGTCATCCCTCCCTGGTGGGGCGTGATTTCTGGCTTTCTGTCTCTCTGTCTTTCTGGTGGGCAAACGCACCCTGTAGCAAATAAACAATAAACAAAACTCTTAAGGAAAAAAAAAGAATTCCTACATTTCAAAATGTAAACATAGTAAATAGTTCCTCCTGACGTTAATTTAAAAAAAAGTCTAGAATTTTACATACTGTTTGAAATTCTAGAGAAAATGCACTTGAATGTACTGATCAAAGGCAGATGGGACCCGTCACCACATTGTCAGGAAAAGATCTATCGACTGGACTATGACAAAGAAAGTTCCTTTTGGAATATTAATGATGCAATTGTTTGACATGTGCAGTCATGAGGTTCCTTCTAGTTTTATTAAGACAGTAATTAATAAAAACTCATAAACTAGAAACACCATGAAAACCTGAAACTTCATTCCTCTAAAGGTAAATAAAATATCGGCTAATCGGTATTTACATACCTTATTTAGGTAAATTGCAAACAATGATCTGAACTACCTTTCTAGTCTACAGTTCTATCTAAACATGTCTGTGCTTCCCAGGCATTTCTGAGTAAATAAAATAAAAGTGTGTAGTAGGTACTCGATATAGAGTTGCTGAATGATTTAACCAAAAATGAAGTTGATGCTTTTGCTTTAAAAGTTACAGATCAGAATTTACCATTTAAAATGTGTTTTTCAGAAAGTTATTCTCTAAGAGACCAGCAGTTAGCATAATGGCTATTTTGCTGGACTCCCATGTAGTCTACCATGGTTTGAGTTCTGGACCTGGTGGCTTAAACTCATGGCGGACGTGTGTGCGTGCGTGCCCAAGATCCCGAGAGGAGAAGGGGTTGCAGAGTGGCCATCCCCGCTGGGGGGTGATTTCTCACTTTCTGTCTCTCTGTCTCTCTCTTTCAGGCGAGCGCACATACCCTATAGCAAAAACCTCTCCAAAAAAAAAAAAAAAAAAAGTTCTCTAAAAAGAAACATATTTGAAATTACAGAAATGGTCATTAGTTACCCTGAGATAAAAAAATAAAAAATTAGAGAGAAAGTTTGAAGATGGAATTAAAATGAAAATCCTAAAGTCCAATCAGACACATTGTACATGATGCCCCATGTGGAGGTCATGGTTACCAGATGGTCTCTCTGATCTATACGGAAATGAACAAATACTATCAAATGACCTATAAATTAATAAACGCTAGTAGTTGTATCTAAAAAATAGCAATGCTAATAAGTTCTCCCAGAGGTTAAAACAATGTTCCCTATGGAATATTAAAGAATAATTTATAACTACAGAATTTAATAATAGGTAAGAGTATTTGATGCTAAAACGTCAAATGTTTGTTAAGTATAGTGATAGTAGATAATTGAAACTGAGATTTCATCTTATAACAAGAATAAAATTTTAGGTGCAACTAAAAAGAATATAGGATTAGAAAATAAGAAAGGTCACATTTAAAATGGCTACAAAGAAGAAAACATTTTAACACCCAGAATTTAAAATATTCCAGTTCATTTATTTGACATCATAATTTTATTTTTTGAATAGATTATTATTTAATTTACTATAAAGAGATTGTACTGTGACAAATTTCTACAAACACAGTGGCTTTCAAAACAACACAAATTGGGGCCGGCAGGTAGCATGGTGGTCAAGGGCACTGGACTCCCGTATGGCTGACCACAGCTTGAGTCCCTGATCTGGCAGATTTCCTTCTCTCCCTTTCACTCTCTTCTTCTCTGGTCAAATTAAATAAATAAAGTTAAATAAAGTCATTCTTTAAAAAAAACACAAATTTATTTTCTTATAATTCTGGACATCAAATTTTAATTCAGTTTCATCTAGTTAAAGTCAATGTGCTGCAGGGATGGGTCCTTCGGGAAGCGAGAAAGGGAGGTTTTTTTGCCTTGCCTTTTCCAACTTCTACGTATGTGGTTTGTGGCCACTTTCTCAATCTTCAAATCACACTACTTCAATGTCTGTTTCTATCATCAGATAGGCTTCTTAGATTCCACATGAATCCCTCATTATAGGACTATTGTGTTTATATCAGTCCCAACACAATAATCTAGGATAATGCACTCATCTCAAGATGTTTAATTTAATCACAACTACAAAGTCCTTTCTTACCATATAAACAATGTGTTCATAGATTCTGGGGATTAGGACACAGTTACCTTTGAGAGGCCATTGTTCTGTCTACCACAGAGGCTAATAACCAGAGCAGACCTTCCCACCTGTACCTAAAAACCTGGAGTAAAAATTAGTTTAATGCATGAAGTAAATGTGTTTATACAATTCTTAGGGCTTTCCTGTCCAAACAGTCTAACTGCCTTTGGACATCAGGAGTGAGGTTTTAAGTCTTTTTACCAGTAGACTCCCTGACATTTGATGGTGCTCACTACAATAATTAGTTCAATACACCTGAGCCTCGCTAATAAGTAAAGCTGTGTGTCAGAGAAGAAAATGCTTGAAAGATTACAATAATCCCCAGAATTTTCATTTTCACAGACCGGAGTTAGTCTCCAACAATGTAGAAAGCTACTCCATTGGCTAATGCAGTTCAATAAATATTTCCTGATTATCTATAAGTTTAGCTATACTGAAAAGGGTTAAGTATTACAACAATTCCATAAAAGCATCAAGCATGCTTGAAAGGGATTATAAGTCTAATTTTCTTCAGTGTTTCTTTGACGAACTCACAACCAGTAAATTAGTCCATAGATTATAGCTCATTAGCATCAACAGAAATAATGTTAATCAGAGGTTTAAAAAGCAAATAGCAGGTGCAGCTCTGTTACCTTCATGAAGATCTTCGGGACAAAAGGATGGTCACATTCAGTGGTATAATCTTGTCCCTCTTCAAACATCCCATGAAGCCTAAAAATGATACTTCGAGATTTTCTGGAAATAATTATAAATGTGGACTAACTAACCAGCAGAATTTACCATTTAAAATGTGCTTTTCAGAAAGTTATTCTCTAGGGAAGTTAGCAGTTAGCGTAATGGCTATGTCGCTGGACTTCCACGTACTCGATCGCAGTTTGCGTCCTGGACCCGGTGGCTTAAAACTCACATCGGCACGTGTGCGTGTGTGCCTAAGATCCCGAGAGGAGAATGGAGGAGAAGGGATTGCGGTGTGGCCATCCCCCCTGGGGGTTAATTTCTCGCTTTCTGTCTCTATGTCTGTCTCTGTCTGTCTGGCGAGTGCACGCACCCTACAGTGAAAACCTCTCCCCCCCCCCACAGTGAAAACCCCTCCAAAACCCCCCCCCAAAAAAAAAAAAAGAAAGTTATTCTCTAAGAGACCAGCAGTTAGCATAATGGCTATTTTGCTGGACTCCCATGTAGTCTACCATGGTTTGAGTTCTGGACTCAGTGGCTTTAAATTTTTTCAAAATTTAAAGCTTTTCTGAAAAACTTAAGGAAAAAAACTCATTCATTACTTTTAATCCATTATTTATAATCTGCTATACTGTCTGGATTTCATCTTCTGGTTTTTATTGGTTCCACAGTAATACATATTTTTTCTTATAATATATCAGTGTGAATTGAAATCCTATTAATTAGGACCAGCAGTTGGCATAATGGCTATTTTGCTGGACTCCCATGTAGTCAGTCGACTGCTGTTTGAGTCCTGGACTCAGTGGCTTTTACTTCCCACCGGGGGGGGGGGGGTACTCAGTGGCTTCAACTCACACCGGGTGCGTGTGTGTGTGTGCCCAAGATCCTGAGAGGAGAATGGAGGAGAAGGGATTGCGGGGTGGCCATACACCCTAGGTCACCACCACTTTCTGTCTCTCTGTCTCTGTCTTTCTGGCGAGTACATGTGCCCTATAGCAAAAACCTCTCCAAGAAAAAAGAAAAGAAAAGAAAAGAATCCTATTAATTATGTGTCTCTGATAATTAGGGATCCTAATATTATAGCTTTTCCAATTCTAGTTTCCTGTTCTTCTCACTTAAATACTTAAGGTATGAATAGCAGAGTTGAAGGATTTACCTGAGCAGTTAGTATGAAACTATAAAAATTTTGGACATGGAAGCATACATTGTACAAAAATCACTGCAAGAATGAATTTCTATTTTTACATTTAAGAGAATATAAAAATATTATTCTTGTAGACAGCAGAAAAAAGATAAAAGAGCTCCACTTATATTGTTAACACAGAAGTGGTGACTGATTAGGGAGGGGAAAAACCTGTAAGATAAAACCAAACACAGAAATAAGGCTGCAACCAACTTCACAGATGCGATACTGAATTTACAGGCTAGACTAGGATGGCCATCAGTCATTCCTGTAGCTAACTGTAAAAGCAGAGACTTGAGCTGATTGTGGATTTTTGCTAATTCAATAATTGGATTTGATTATGGAAAAAGGGATGGTGGCCTCTGCTTAAGGTACATAGGAGACACTACCACTATGTGTTTTGTTTTGTTTTTTGAGAGAGATTTTTGCTACAGGGCATGTGCGCTCACTACCCAAGAGGAGAGAGAGAGAGAGAGAAGAGAGAAACAGAGACAGAATGTGAGAATTCACCTCCCATCCCAGGGGATATGGCCACCCTACTTCTCCATTCTCCCCTTGGGATCTTGGGCACACATGCACATGCACCCAGTGTGAGCTTCAAGCCACTGGGTCTGGGACTCAAACTGCATTTGGCTACGCGAGAGTCCAGCATCTTAACCATTATGCCACCTGATGACCCCACACTATAAATGATTTTTAATTCTCCTCTCCTTCTGTCATGAGCAAGATCACAAGTGGTAGCTCTCTTGATGTTAGGTAAATCAGTGCTACTGCTCTTGCCATTAAAATAGTTGGTGGAAGTGATAATGTGCCACTTCAGGCCAAAAGAATTTAAGGGTAATTGTACAATTCTCCTTCCACTCTTTCTTTTTTGTGTGACAGAAATTTTTTAAAAATTTAAACACAGTCATTGGGGACCAGCAGTTAGCGTAATGGCTATGTCGCTGGACTCCCACGTAGTTGACTATAGTTTGCGTCCTGGACCCAGTGACTTAAAACTCATGCCGGGTGCATGTGCGTGCGTGCCCAAGATCCCAAGAGGAGAATGGAGAAGAAGGGATTGCGGTGTGGCCATCCCCCCTGGAGAGTGATTTCTCGCTTTCTGACTCTGTCTCTCTTCGTCTGTCTGGCGAGTGCACGCGCCCTATAGCAAAATTTAAACACAGTCATTTATATCAATCCTGACTAAACTGAGCAGGGAAGGCCTTGAAGGAGGTGTTTTCTCCTGTTATGCCAGATAATAAGAACTGTCATTTAAAGAATTCTACCAGAACCACAGCACTGCACAAAGACCACTGCGACCTGACACAGGAATGAATTCTACAAGGGCATCACCTGTCAAATCTAGAACTGATGCCATCATTGTTACTGCTCCTGAAAGCCAAGAATAATTGTCTCAAAACAACTGATATAATTGCCATCTTGTATTGCTTACTTTTAACACCTGCTTGAGAGGTATATGAACTCAGTGAGCAAGTTTGGGGCTATCTGAAATAGGCTCATCCGGATTACACCCTGGTGCAGTCCTCAAGTTTATGCCTAAATAATGGCCTTTTTGTTTTGACACAGTTTAAAGGCTATTACAGTTCTATATAGTGGAACTTCTCTGAATCTAGGTCCCAGAGTGAAGTCGTATTAGAAGACAGCCTCCTCCAGAAACATGAGGGACATGTAGAGTGCGTAAGACTTAAAGAACTGTTGTTTAACACACTGAGGTTTTGGAGTCATTTGTCAGCCTCACAATAGCCTAGCTTATCCTATTATTAGAAAAAGGCCAAAATAATTGGGTTCCTAAGTATGTTCATAGCTGGGATTTTAAAAGGTGTGATAGAAAAAGCAAAAATCAAGGAGACAAATTAAACAAAGGTAGTTGGGTAATTTGTTTGCAAGTTATTATTTCAAAGCAAATTGTTTTTTTCTTATCATTTCCAAGTTAAGTTTTCAAAAGTTAAAGATTTCCTGATTTACATACTTAATGATATATTCTAATATTTCCAAGTTAGTCCTCGGTCATCCACTCACTGCCTTTTTTATGCAGTTATAGTGATAAAGCTTGATAACCACTATATAAATTAGTTGGGCTGTAACTAATTTATTTCATGCCAAAGTACATAGTTTTCATTGGGAAAAAAAAATCTCTATTCAGTCTGACTAAATTTCCCCAGATATTTACTTTAGTTTAAAGAGAGATACTTATAAAAATCACCATGATAAGTAAATAATTACCTGTTGGTATAAATTATTCTATTGGATTGTTTGAAAGCTATCATTCAGGTTGAACCTTCTCTAGAACAAATATCAATGGACTTTTCAAATACTGGCTTATACCATGAATGTATCTGTATAAAAAAGACCTTTATCTGTTATCTTCATCATTGTTATTTTTAATAATCTATATTACAAGGAATAGTCTTTTCCACTCATAAACATTTTTCCAATGTGTAAACTTGTAAGTCTCAGTTGAATTTGCTTATAAAAGTTATGGTTCCTTTCTTCCTTTATAAGTTTATGATAATAGATTCAGTGATCACAGATCAAAGTTTTAACTTTGAACTTGAACAACTGAAGCCTGGGGGAGGGACGAGATACTAGCTCTCCATCTCTACATATTCCTGCTCAAGCATAACGATAATATGGAAATGCATGACATTTCCACCGATTTGGACATTTACTACTGATTACGTAGGAGACATCAAACTGCAAATAATAAAACAAGTATGGAATATCTATTCATGTATTATAATTCCTAAAGATTCCCATCTGATCATATATTTTGAATGGGAAGTTGAAAGTAAATTAGAATAGAAGGAAAAAAAAACCAAATAGGTAAGATACTGACCATTATTTCTGTTTGTTCTTTGCCAAGCAACATGCATGTAAATTTTTAAGTAATAACAATCATGAGAGTCAAAGGTCATTGGCTCTCTGTGAATGGTAAAGCTGAGCTGGCTGGTAGGAAGGAGACCATTAGCTTTGAGTTTCTCTTGGATGCTCTCAGGTCTGGCCCTACATCTCATTGAGACATGTTAAATGTTTCCCAAATGCTCATTACTGCAACAACCATGTCCAAGTTAAAAGAGGCATCCAGCTGTGTTAAACTTTCCCATTATAAAAAAGCTGACTTTTTCTAGGGGTAATTATTTTATATACTGACTCTCAAAATGAAGAAATATATCAAATTTTCACTTACAGATTCCCCTACTCAAATCAAAGTCTATATTTACAAATTACTCAATATCGGAATTATATAAATATTAATTATCAAATATTACATATAGAAGCTGAGTGAATTTTCATTCAACAAAACATTTGAATACAATGACAACAAAACAAACCTGGAGAGAGTGGTAGAGAGGAATTTATCGTAACAATAACAAAAAATATTACAAAATAGAAAAATTATCAATAATAATTATTTATTAAATGCTTATTATTTGGTAACAAATACCAGTGAAATTCAAACTAAATCTGCAGTTCATTTAATACTATTTTATTAAAGTTAGGTTTCTGGTTTCAATCATTGTATTATGGCTATGCTTTTTTTTTTTTTTTTTTTTTTTTCCAGTATAGACAAGTCATGCTTTCCCTCAAACACTAA
>NW_006159500.1:18870-23140 GCF_000334495.1 Tupaia belangeri chinensis | reverse complement strand
AGAAAGCGAGAAATCACTCCTCAAGGGGGATGGCCACGCCGCAATCCCTTCTCCTCCTCTTGGAATCTTGGGCACGCATGCACACATGAACCGTGGTCAACTACATGGGAGTTCAGCGACATAGCCATTATGCTAACTGCTTGTCCCATGGCTATGTTAACATTAGAGGATCAGGTAAAGAAAAACAGAAACTCTGCCATCTTTGACACTTTTCTGTGTCAAATTACTTCAAAATAAAAAAACCTACAAAATATTTACAATAGACAAATAAGGTTTATGCAAAGTTTTTGGGATAATTCATTAGAATAATTTTTATAGAATAAGCATTGAAATTTAAAAACATTTCAGGGGGATAAAAAGCACAGAATTTCACACACTTTCATGATAATAAAAAAATCCTATTAGAGTGACCAGCAATTGGCTATGTTGCTGAACTCCCATGTAGCCAACCGTGAGTTTGAGTCCCGGACCCGGTGGCCTAAACTCATGTCCGGTTCGTGTGCCTGTGTGCCCAAGATCCCAAGAGGAAAATGGAGGAGAAGGGATTGCGCTGTGGCCATCCCCCCTGGGGGGTGATTTCTCACTTTCTGTCTCTCTGTCTCTCTTTGGCGAGTGCACACGTCCTATAGCAAAAAACTTCTCCAAAAAAAAATCTTATTAGAAAAACAGAAATGAGAGACCAACAGATGGTGCAATGGTTATGTTGCTGGACTCCCATGTAATTGACTGTGGTTTGAGTCCCGAACCTGTCGTCTTAAAACTCATGCTCAGTGGTATGAATGAGTGCTCAAAATCCTGAGAGAATGGAGAAGGGACTGCAATGTGGCCATTCTCCCGCTAGAGGGATGATTTCATGAGTTCTCACTTTCTCTCTCTGTTTCTCCAGTGTGCCCTATAACAAAAATCTCTCTCTCAAAAAAAAAAAAAAAAGAGAAATTATAAATGCTTCAACCTGTAACACCATAAAAATAAAACATTATAAAAATCCAAACAAAAATAATAGTCATTTTTAACACTATCAGTTAAAATGATTTTGGAGATGCTAGTCAATATAATAATTTTTAAACAGATCATAAAGTAGTATTAATTGTACTAATAAAATTAATTTCAGTTAAGTACTGATTATATATGCAGAAAGCCTAAGAAAATCTCTTTTAAAAAAGAAAAAAATCTTTACAGGAGAGGTCAGTATAGTCACTGGACAGAATGGAAATATATAAACAAATATGAATAACTTTTTAAATATCGGTAATATCAATTTACTAGATATAATGGCAACAAAAAGGTTTCACTCACAACAACAAAATTCCTGGCAATAATCATTTCAAATACTTGTAGTTGCTACTGAGATAATACTAGTGAGAAACAAAAATATGATCTGAAAAAGTTAAGGAAAACTTGAGATTCCTGTTTGGAAAGCCTACATATTATAAAGCGACCAGGACTTTCCAAAAAAGAAAAAAATAGATTAACCAATATCTAGGCAGAATTTTTATTTTAATTTCACAGAAATTATTGTAAGCACCACCTAAGAAGATAAAAGGCAAGGCTAATAAAGAATAAGATATGAAAGAAGTGCCCGTTTCCATCATAGGTCTTTGATTATTTTAAACAGTGTGGGACTGACAAAAGTATCTGATTAACAGATCAAGGCAATGAAATAGAGAGCACTTAAGTAGGTTACAGTATATGTCATCTCATACAAGGAAGGACTATCTGGAGAATAAGATGGACTTTCAAGTAAATACAGTGTACTACAGTAGTTATGAACATGGATCCAAACTGCCTAGAAATTAATCCCAGCTCTGGTACTTGTATAATCATGGACTTGTTACTTAACTCCTCTGTGCCTCAAGTTTAACCAGTAAAATGAGGGACAGTGATAGAGCCAACGTCATAAGATTTTGGTGACAATTAATATATGCAAAACTACAGAAGAACCTGGCACATAAAAACTGCTCAAAAAAACATTCATTATATAACACAGTTTTAGAGAAAATTGATAGGATAATGTGGACAATAAAAACAAAGACTGAAGCCAATATTTTTATACATAAATACAAATTCTAGATGATCTAAACATTACATACAAAAATATAAATCTTAATGTGGCAGTACAGGCACGAAGGGTGTTGCTGCATGTTGGGACCAAATGAGAAGGCTCCAGGTTCACATCCCAGGTCTACCTGAACATACCAGGTGCATTTGCGGGCACACTTGTGATCCTGGCTGGCTGCAGGGCTGAGGGGAGGATTGTGGTGTGGAGACCCTATAGAGGATCACTGTTAATATCTCTCTCCCTCTCTCTCAGGAATATAAACTTTAAAAAATACATAACCATAAAAAGATGAGAAATATAAATGGCTGTGAAATCTCTAGAGTAGTGAAGATAGTTTAATGCACAAAGCCATGTAAGTCAGAAGGAGAAAATTATTTGACTAGAGAAAAAAATATGAAATTGGCATGCATCAAAAAGCACAAAAAGCTTAAAATCCCAGGAAGAAATGGAAGAGAAAGGATTGCGTTGTGACCATCCCTGGGGAGAAAGGATTGCAGTGTGGCCATCCCCCTGAGGGGCGATTTTTCACTTTCCCTCTCACTGTTTCTCTCTGTCTCTCTGGTGAGCATGTGTGCCCTATGAAATAAATAAAAAATACAAAAAGACATGTGCAATGGGAAAACAAGAAAAAAATTGTATGACAAATATGCCAATATTTTAATGTCACTAACATAAAAGAAGCATGTATCAAGGAAAATGGAGGTTTTAGAAAGTTTTTGATTCATGATAGATGCTGTTATGCCTTTCAAAATTGTGTTTTTGAAAAGTAATGATGTTATAATAGTCACCATATAGCATTATTATATAAGATCACTAGGATTCAAAATTAGTTCCATAATATTGATATCATATAAACTCAATATATATCCACTGTACAGTGGTTCTTTTATGGATATATCCATATATATATATGTACACACAGACACACACACATATATATGTAACTATATAAATATATATAAATTATAAATATAAAACTATATATTATACATATATTAACTATATATAAATACACAAAAATGATATAGAGTATATATTATATACTAACTATAGTTTTATACATACACACACACAGTTTTGTTTATATCTCTCAAAATTTTTTCCCTCAAATTTTCTATAATCATCAGAAGAAAAAGCTTTGTTAGAATATATAAAAACCTAAATACCAGATGATTGCCTAGACTAGGTTAGAGGTAAAAGGTTATGAATCTAGATCAAGTTGTAAGTACTAACTTGAACAAAATGACTCTAAAATTTATTATTAAATCCAAGACTGGTACTTATCATAGATACCACTTAAAATCTCTCTGACACCTTGTGATCTCTTTAGGCCATGTGCAGACTTTATTAGCAATTAGGGCACATAATTTAGGCCAATTTAATAAATTCTAAGTACTTACTATGTATTCCGTATATGCTATGAGGGATACAAAGATGAATCAGATGATCATTGTCTTTAAAAGTGTTATACTCAATATATGTGGAAGAGGGGAAGATAAACACAATAAAAATAACTAGAATATAAATTGTGTTTTAGAAGTTATAAAAATTTCTGAAGATTAGAGGGAAGGGGAACCTAGTCATGGAAATTCATTCAAGTATGCACAACATTTATTTATTTATTTATTTATTTATTTATTTATTTATTTATTAACCTCCACACATGTACTGGTTATTTTATTTGCAAAAAATTTTTTAAGTTTATTTCTTTGTTTCTTCCATGGGGGTAGGGGAGAGAGTCAGCCACCAAATAGTGTCTTTACATTGCAATGCACCCCTCAGTCTCTGCCAGCCCCGATGATAGGCTGGTGTGTTCAGTGAGGTCTCAGGAAGTGAACCTAGGGCCTTTCCCATGTGAATCTGGATTCATTACCATTGCTCTACCACCTAGCTCCTGCACTGGTTATTTTATATAAAGACATCAGAAAAAGCTTTTTTTTTTTTTTTTGGTAGCATTTTCACTATAGCACATGTGCACTTGCCAGAGAAACAGACAGAAAGCAAAAACTCACCCCCACTCCCACCCCCAGGAGGGATGGCTATGCTGCAATGAACATATTATAACATATTATAAAGTAGTATCCAGCTGGGGCTATATAGCTTACTGCAGTCATCATATATGCATTTTTTTAAAATTTCGATACGAATAGTTTTACTGTTTTTTTTTCTCCTGCAACTTTTTTGTTTTAATAACCTAACCTTCATTCCCTG
>NW_006159500.1:13645-17818 GCF_000334495.1 Tupaia belangeri chinensis | reverse complement strand
ACCCCTTGTAGGTAACTTGCCGTTTTTCTCATGCCAATCTTAGTATCTTGTCTTTGTCTGTTGTTTTGGTCAATCTAGCTATAATGTGTCTTGGAGAAGATTTTCTTGGGTTGATTCTATTTGGAGTCCTCTGTATTTCTTGGGACTGAATCTTCAAATGCCTCTCTAGGTTTGGAAAATTTTCTTGCAGGATCTCATGGAATAGATTATCAATGCCCTTATGAGTTTCTTCGCCTTCTGGGATGCCTATTATCCAGATGTTTGGATGTTTAATTGTATCTAGTATTTCTCATATATTATTCTCAAATTTCTGGGCCATTTTCTCAGTCTTTGTGGTTGCTTTTTCTAGGTCAGCAATTGTCTCTTCTGCATCAGAGATTCTATTTTCTGTATGATCTAGTCTGCTTTTAATACTTTCAAGGGAGATTTTGACTTCCTGTATTATAGCCTTCATCTCTAACAGTTCCATCTGATTCTTTTGTAAAGTGTGAAATTCCTCTTTTAAATCTTGCATGAATTTCCTCACCTCCTGGAACTCAACAACTTCGTTCTCCTTCCTTTTCAGCAGTTCATTGTCTCTCTTCTCTTCAATCTCTGTTAGTTTTGCCATTAAGAATGTTCTGAATTCTTTATCAGACATTTCCATGAATTCCCTTGAACTGTGTGTGGATGAAGACGAGTTATCCTTTTTCCTTGGAGGAGAGGTATTTTCCTGCTTTCCCATATTTCTTGTGGTCCTACAGCGGTTTCTAGTCATCTGGTTGATGGTCAGTTTCTTCAAAACTTGGAAGTTCAATCTGAGCGTTGAGGAGCATGCAGAAAAGGAAACAGAAAGAGAGAAACAACAGCAACAACAGCAAAAAACAAACAAACAAACAATAAAAACACCTCTCTAAAACTTAAAACCGCTCACAATTTTTGAGCAAGTTCTCTAACGTATAATAATATTTTTAAAAATTTCAGTAAAAAACCAAAAATTGGAAAATCGCACAGAAATTCTAAAAAGCAAAAATTTAAAAAAAAAAGAGAGGAGACAGAGACCGAGACAGAGGCAGAGAGAGACAAAGACAGGTACAGAGACAGGAGGCCTGGAAGTGGTCTTCCTACCACGCGAGTTTTGGGTGCTGGAGACCGGATTATCAGTGGGAAGTCTTGATTTCTGTTTTCCCAAAATGGCTATTTTGCAGAATCCATGAGGCTGTATCTTCAAGAAAAAATGAGATTGGTTTTAAAATATGAAAAGGATCTTGCTAGAAAAAGATGGAGCAGGAAGTACATTCTAATGGAAGGATGAGGATAGAAGTTTTGGTGACTATGTTTCCATGTGTAAGTACCAAAAGGTACATGTAATATAGAGCAAATGATATATTTATAAAGGCTATTGGTTCTACAGTGTGAAAGGATGTAAATGTGATCCTCAGGCATTTGTTCTTAATTTGGTAATCAATCAAGGAGTCTTGGGAGGTTAATAATAAAGATGCATGTGTGAATAAAATGGGTTGGTCACTCTCTGGGAAAGAATTGCTTACCTGTGAAACTTTGTGAAATGGAAATCTATCACTGAGTTATTCAAGACACTGCACTGAGTTTGTCTTAAAATAATAAACAGTAGCATGTTTCTCCCATCTAACACCAGCTCAAAAAAAACTTCTCAGGATTTACTGTGGCCAAAACATAAAGAAAAGTGACACAACCACTGGCAGATGGGAAGTGACAGCAACAGATATGCCATGCTGGCAGGTAGCTCACAGAGATGAAGGTGTACGGTTAATCTAAACACTGTGTTGCCTGGAAGGCCAAGAGGCAGAGTCAGAGAAGACAAACACAGGCAGGCACTTCAGCTTTCAAGAGGCGAGGCCCCATGTCATCTCTGAGGGAAGAAGAAAACAAAACCAGAGATAAAATTGCCTCAACGACCCATGTGTGCCATGCCAAAGCACATTTGTACATTGGTATGTGTTCTTGTGCGTGCATACACGTTTCAAACATACAACACTGCAGTATTGTCAGGGTGAATAGGATCTCTATCACTGCACAGAAAACAAACACTTGAAACTCCATTGAACTGTTTTTGGATTTCAAGGATTCAGAATTGATGCCAATTTACATAGAATTTAGAAAGATTGCCAAGGATTATTTTAAAGGCTCTGCTAGGACTGACACTGGAATTGAAACAACATCACCATGTCTTTATGGATTATAATATTTTAGACTGGACTAAGATACAGTGTACTCATGCCGAGAAAATTCATTTTGCACGCTGTAATGATATACGGTGATTGAATGTATATAAAATAATGCACAGTTGTACAGCCATGTATCACTTAATGCTGAGGACATTTTCTGAAAGATGTGCCATTAGGTAGTTTTGACTTTTTGCACACATCATAAAGTGTAATGACAAAAACCCAGGTAGGACAGCCTACTACACAGCTTAGCTATATGGCATAACCTATCGCTCCTGGGCTACCAATCTATACAACATGTTACTGTAGTAAACACTTTAGGCAATTGTAATACAATTTAATCATTTGTATATTTAAGCATATCTAATCAAAGAAAAGGTACAGTAAAAACAGGGTATACAAGATTAAAATGGTAACCTGGAGGGAATGGAGCTCACAGCACTGGAAGTTGCTCTGGTGGGTAGTGAGTGAATGTGAAGTGCTAGGACATTACTGTGCACTGTTCTAGACTTTCTATACACAATACATTTACGCTACATGAAATTTATGAAAATATATTTTTCTTCAATAATAAATTAACCTTAGCTTATTTTCTAACTTATAAACTCCTGATTTAAAAAATAATTATTTTATTTAACTTTTTTAAATTTATATACTATATTTTTTAAGTTGACCAGAGAGGGACAGAGTGAGAAAGCAAGCCACTATGTCTGGGACTCCAACTGTGGTCAACCATGTGGGAGTCTAGTGCCTTTAACCACCTGCTGGCCCCAACGCCTAGATTTTTTTAAACTCAGACTCTTTGTAATAAAACTTAGCTTAAAATACAAACACACTGTTCAGCTGTATAAAAACATTTTCTCTATACTGTTTTTCTATAAAACATGTTCTATTTTTAAAATATTTATGTTTTTTAACTCTACATTATTTTGTTAAAAACTAAGACATGAACACACAATAGACTAGGCTTACACAAGGTCAGAATAAGCACTATCACTGATTTTCATCTCTACATCTTTCCCATTGGAAGGGGCATAATGAAGAGAACAACAGGAGACTAAAGAAAGCACAAGAGAAAATAATCAAGAAACATGGTAAACAGGAGATCGTATGGAGCTGCTACTGGTGCAACACAGTGCAACATTTTACAGTAAACACTTTATAAGTAGAAGGAGCAAACTTAAAACGATATTAAAAACAGATGATGGTAAATACATATCAAGTATTCTGTACTATACATGATTATATGTGCTGCATTTTTACATGGCAGGCAGCCCAACAATTCTGCTTCCACCAGCGTCACCACAAACCCCTGAGGGATGCATTGTGCTACAATGTTAGGATAGTCATGATGTCACTAGACAATAGCTATTTTTCAGCTCCATTAGAATCATATGAGACCACAGTGGGATAAGTGGTCTATCACTGATCAAAATGCCATTATGTGGCACATAGCATTATATAATGGCTTATTTACCTATGTTTGCTTATGAGGCAAATATATTTTGAGAGATTACAGAAGAGTGTTAGCAGAAATCACATTTCAGAGATTCCACAGTCAATTCTATTTCATCGTAGGCCACATTTGCTCTTACATAGCAGGGAAGAGTTGATATCACAGGCCAAGTAAACTTGGCTGTGCCTTGTCTGATAGGGTTAATCTAAGAAGCTAAGCTTCCAGTTACAGACTTCTGAATTAATGTCAACTAGGAGATGAGGAGAATCAGCAACAATGTATTTGTAAAACTAGGACTTCAAAAAGAGGCAGTGCAGCTCATTCAGATAAGTCATGAACCTAACTGGTTAAATTAAAACAAGACCAAGATTACCAACATGGCAAGCCATGACACAACAATGAAGCCATGTTAAGGAGAAGATCCACGGGTCAGAGCATCCCCAGAAAACACCAAACAAAAGAGGTTAACAGAAAACAGTTGTTTCCATTAGTTGGGAGTTATCCATATCTTTTTTTTTTTTTTTTTTTGAG
>NW_006159500.1:0-13296 GCF_000334495.1 Tupaia belangeri chinensis | reverse complement strand
TCTACCTGTTGTTCCAAAAGCCATATCTTTTAGTGGCTGTTTGCAGGCTTCTGGAAGAGGATCAGAAAGTTGTCTTCTCTAGTTTCAAACATGAGTCTTCATACTTATACAGAACTTTAGAGAGAAGGGTTTTAAATACTTCATTGTGGGGAAACTCATATTACAGTGATACTGATAACCATAGAGATTAGGAGTCTTGCTCAGGCTTCACTGCTGGGTAGTTAGCCAGTTAGCTAAGACAAAAATTCTGAACTCCTCAGATAATGGCTACATAACGTGACTGAAACACTCCTCTTTTCCCGCTAGCATCATTTCAGTAGGTTGTCTTCCTTGACCTCTAGACTTGCTTCTAATCCACGCAGTCTACCACTGACAGAAGCATCTGTTATGTCCAAGCACTGCCATTATAAGACCTTCAGTGGCTCCTGCCTTCTCACTACCTAGCAATCATCACCTACTCACCATGCAAAGTAATTTCTAACCCTTTAGACTCCTATATCCCAGCGAAAAACCTCTTCTCCAAATGTATTGGTTTAAACGTTTCCTAAACTTCTTTCACATACACTTATACACCACGCCCCCCCCCCATTTTTCTTTACTCATACACTGTCACTGTTAATAAGCATGCTTATTCTCATATTTTGGGGGGTTATATCTTTCAATACCCATATGAAGCTTTACTTTTACAGAAAGCTTTCTCTGATCACATAATCCCTGTGACTTTTTCACTCCATCCCCCAAACCATACTTGCGTATTAGGCTTCCAATTGCATATTTCAAGTAATGTGAAAGTTGTGAAGCTAAAATAGAATTTGAAGTCATGTTGGTGCAGATCAATATACCATATGGTAGTGGAATGAGAAAACGTTATATGTTCCCATTTTCAAAGTCTACTGTATTAGCTGCAATGTCCTCCTCTATAGCTTAATCTCAGCAATAAAAGCCTCTAGATTCCTGGACAAGTTGCCAGATGATATACTCAGTCTTGCTAGGCTCATATTTGATATTATTCTTTTTACTGAGCATGAAGTTTGATTTCCATTATACTCTGCCAGTCCATTTTCTTAAAACTTAAATAGGACATTTATTCCCATTATTCCCTATTGATAGTAAACTTCCAGGAAAAAAAAAATCCTGAGAAAAAATATCTGGGTAAATACCTACAATCTGTGAGTAGACAGAAAAAAACATCAGTATTTTATTTTATTTATTTATTTTTTAAAATAAGCCTACAGCTATTACGTCCTCTTGCTCTGATATTTGTGACATTTTAGGTATAAATGGAATGCATTCACAGTCTCCTTACCAAAAACTATAGCTGCTCTCTTCAAAATTAAAATTTCTAAAAAATTAGGTCATTTCAGGAATATTAATCAGATGAAGAGGGTATATTGTAAGATTTCTGGGTAGTCTTCACTAGTCTAAGAACTTCTGCAGTTGTAAATTTTTGCAATGAAAGTCGTAATAGGTAGGATAACCTGTAGGAAACTTCATGTGACTCTAGCAAGAACTGGAAATTCAGTTTTTATTCTTCCTTCTTACAAACTGGCAGAAAAATATCACTAAAAGATTTAGAGAATATATAAGCAGGAAAGGAAAGAATGAAACTATGCCTTTGGTTGCTAAAATGTATTTGCTCTAATTCATCCCTGACAAATGAGTACACGTGCTGTAGGTTCATTAAAAAAAGGACCATGTCCATTTCACTAGAGTGGATAGTGCAGGATCTGGTGCATAGCAGGTCCCAAATAAGCCTTTATCGAATCCCTGAATGAGTGAGAAAACAGATATATGGTCTTGCTACTGGTTATTATGCCATTTCTTTAATATTATTATGCCTACCTAAAGTATGAAAAACTAGTTCTGGTTTGCCAATAATGAATCAAATGGGTATGTGCATGCTACTTAATTACTGTGAGACTTAGTTTACTGTGATTTTTAAAAATGAAGGGAAAGTCTGCCCTGCTTACTTTAAAGGGTGATTTTAAGAATTGAATGGAAGGGACCAGCAGTTAGCATAATGGCTATTTCGATGGACTCCCATGTAGTTGACCACAGTTCGAGTCCCGGACCCGGTGGCTTAAACTTGCGCCGGGCACGTGTGCCCAAGATCCTGAGAGGAGAATGGAGGAGAAGGGATTGTGGCATGGCCATTCCCCCCCCCCGGGGGGGGTGTGATTTCTTGCTTTCTGTCTTCCTGTCTCTCTGTCTCTCTCTCTGTCTTTCTGGCGAGTGCTTGCACCTTATAGCAAAAACCTCTCAAAAAAAAAAAAAAAAGAAAGAAAAAAGAAGAGAATTGAATGGGAACATCATGCAAAATACAAACAAACAAATGAACAAACAAACAAAAAACTCAACCTGACTGTCAAGTACAAAAATGTTAGACATTATTTTAACAGCATGAGATTTTTGAAAATTATTAAATTCATATCTGAGTTGTTGATTTGATATTTTCAAAATTTGCAAGTAGGAAAAATAGAGAGTATGTCACAGGAGATTTTTGCAAAAGCTTTACTCTTGGGAATTTTATATGGAATTATACTTTCACAACTGTCAAGGCAGATCATGTAGAAATTTAAAGATCAAGATATTTATTTAAGAGAATATGTCTTAAGGTTGTGATGCTAATTTTGATTAATTTTCTGCATTTGTAAATGACTTGCCAAAGTGGAAGGACTAGGGACATGGCCTCATTATACAGCTTTGTGTGCTTTCCCTGGCCCATTATTGTATTTTCTGGTAACTGATTTACAAAGTGTGCTTTTAATGTTTTGTTTAAAAATTCATTTTAGGAAGATTAGGAATGGAGAACATTTCTTGGAACAGCAACTGGCAATGTTTAGTGGAAGAAAGACAACTATCCAATTTGCTTTTGCATAGTCTAAAAGAATGATTTATTACTAGTGACATTTTATTGCCACAGTAGAGATAACTTTTCTTACATTTAAAACTATATGGGATATATTTCTTTTATTTCCTCCCATTTGAAAACACACACACACACACACAAATACATGTTTGGATAAAAACATCAAGATTGACTTTATTCACTCAACAAATATTTACTGATTACTATGCTTAAGCATTAGAAGTTTTTTATTTCCTAATAATTGGAATTAATACATGTAATTTTATTCTATTTTTGCTGCAGAATTGCAAGAGTAAGGCTGAAGCCTCCTACCAAAGAGAAAGTTTCATATCTTCCTTATATCTTCAGAGCTTGATGGACAGTAGGTGTGGCATGTACTGAGTACTCTGTCTTTCAGTGAATGAACTGATGCAGAATAAGTAACACTAGTCCAGAAGCCAAAGCCTTAGAACCTAGGCATTATTGTGGATTCACTTTCATCTCTGCTCTGCATGATCGCTATCTCTGCCTTAATTCATTTCCTCACTCACACACATACCATTATAGCAACTTTTGAAATGATCTTCCTGCCTCTGACTTCCCTCCTCCCCATCTCATCCTTTATGATTCTATTGAAATCTGAACCGTAAATCCCATGATTTCACTCTCATGCTTCAAATCTTTCAGTGGCTGTTCCTCATCTAGCAGCATTACTCCATTTTTTCCCTAGGTATTTCTAGTGGAAGATAAGGATATATCAACATAGGCAACCCCCCTCAAAGGTCAGCTGTCAGGGAGGTTCCTCTAAGTGGCCAGTCAACTGTGGCATTGCATTGAAGTTTAACTTTACTTAAAAATGTACATGGGGGCAGCAGATGGCATAGCAGTTATGTCACTGAACTCTTACATGACTGACTACAGTATGAGTCCCAGCTCTGGTGGTTTGCAAATCACACCAGGTGTGTGTGCATGCATGCCCAAGATGCTGGGAGAAGAATAGAGAAGGGATTGCAGTATGGCCATCACATCTAGGGGGGGATTTCTCACATTTCCTCTCATTGTTTCTCTCTAGCAAGTGCACGCACCCTAAGGCAAAAACCTCTTAAAAATGTATAAAGGATTTGCTTGCCTCTTCATAATATACCCAATTCTGTTTAACTTCAAAATTTTATTCTCCTGGCCCAGCTGCAGTGGCCCAGGCAGTAGAAGTTCTGCTGTAGGATGCTGGAAGCCAGGGGTGAAGGCTCCAGGTTCTTGACCTAGGTCTACTGGACATGCTAGGCACACCCACGATCCTGGTTGGCTGCAGGGTTGAGGGTTAAAGACCCTGTCAAGGGTGCCTCTTTTTTTTTTTTTTTTCTTTTCTCAGAAAACAAAACAAATACCTTTTCCTTCAAATTTTCAAGTAAAATTGACATTTTAATGTGTATGTTATCAATTTCTTAGACTCTTTTACATATCTTAGTAACATTAGTCTACCAGCAACGAAATACAAGTAAATTAGGGATCAGCAGTTAGCATAATGGCTATGTTGCTGGACTCCCACGTAGTCGACTATGGTTCGTGTCCTGGACCCAGTGGCTTAAAACTCATGCCGGGCGTGTGTGCATGCGTGCCCAAGATTCCAAGAGGAGAATGGAGGAGAAGGGATTGCAGCGTGGTCATCCCCCCTGGAGGGTGATTTCTCGCTTTCTGTCTCTCTGTCTCTCTCTGTCTGTCTGGTGAGCGCACGCACCCTATAGCAAAAACCTCTCAAAAAAAAAAAATACAAGTAAATTAGTTGGAGAAAGATAATCCGAAGAACAGAGTTAGTTTTTGAACAATGCAAATAATTTTCTTTGTGATATAATCCCTGTCACTGGGGATGGGGGGTGGGGGTGTCTCATTCTATGTAACTTCTCATTTTTAACCTTCCCTGCTGCTTTGCCAAACCATTTGTGATCCTCAGAAATACTGCATGTCCTACACACATTTGTACTCCGGCAAACATTGTTTCTTGCACACAGAATATTTACTCATTGGTTCACTTAATAAACTCTTCACTCTCAAAATCCCAAATTAAATTTTACCTTGTCTTCAGAAGTTTCCTAATCTCTCCCAGAGTAGTCCAGAGTTAGTCCTGCTTTTGTGTTACTTGACATTCTGTGCATTCCCAGCATTTATCATGCTATAACAATCTTTTGGGGCAAGAGTTTATTTTACTCCACCACTTACTTAGTGCCTAGTGATTTAAATAAGATGAAATTAAAGTCTTTGTGATTAATCTAATCAAAGGAACCTGGAAAAAACAAATAATTATATAAATTGACACTCATTGCCTTAGAAATTTTCTAACTGGATGGTGGTGATTTGGAAGAAAGTTGTCTAAGCTAATTGCTAGTTAACATATTTGAAATACTATGGGATATTAGATTGACTTCTGGTTTTTAGAATGTAGACTTCAATCTTTAATCACCATTTAAAGTAACTAAACAGACATCTTGTTTCCTAGCTAGTTAATAGTATTATTATTATTATATCAACCAATATAAGCATTTATGTTTTCACAAGCAAAAGAAAACTAGGATCAGCCTCATGGCTGAGTGGTTAAGGGAGTCAGATCCCACATGGTCGACCATAGTTTGAACTCTGGCCCTGGGAGCTTGAAAAACACATCAGGGACGTGTGCATGCACGCCCCAAGTCCTGACAGGATAGACACGTGGAGGAGAATGGATGATATCATTACCACATCCCATTGTGGACTGTTTTTCTTCTTTCTCTCTCTTTCTTTCCCCTTGTCAATCTTTCTTGTTATGGAGAGTGCATGTACTTTCTCACAAATGAAAACAAATACAAAAAAGAAAGAGAAAACTAGATTTGGGGTTAAAACCTATCATATGACCAACAACTGATACTTTATTGGATTACTCCAAAGTACTGAATAATTATAAGGTCTAAAAAACATTAAAACCATGTATCTGAATTATAATATTATGATTAGATAGTGCCTCATTTAGAAAGCTTCTGGCTTTGATGAGAAAAAACGAACTTTTCTAAGTGTATTGAAATAGTAGTCATTGCAGCCTAAACTTGTCTTTCAGGCAGATAATTGTTTTTCATGCACCTTAGAGGTAGGTATAAATTGAACTTTCAAGTACTGATTATGGATGATGTTTGGCCCCTGAAAAATGGAACTGATAAGCTTGTTTGAAAATTCTACATGTCTATCTTACAATGTTAGAAAGCCTCTGGCACAAAACAAAATGTTTGCTTACTTTTTTTTTGGTATTGGATCTTTAGTTTAAAAATTATATTTTTATATTTTGAAGAAAATTTCATTACCCCAAATAATTTATTTTTGAATTTAACTTGGCAGTTTGAAAAAGCATAGAGAAAATCCATCTGGGTGAAAATACATTGTCCAGATCTTCCAGGCTGTTATATAGAGACAAATTAATTTCATAATTAACAGAAGGAATTACCTATTCAGAAGCCTGAATAATCAGGTGTGCACTGTGGTCTTGATAAAAGAAAAATCCTGGCCAGAATTATGTTTATGTGTTCAGACCATGCATAATAAGTAATTCTTTCCTTGGTTTTATAAAAAAATTATACTTCTATTAAGTATGAAAAATTCACTTCAAGAAGTGGTGCTAAATATGAAAGCTTTGTTCACTAAATCCTTTATGCCTCAGTCTCCCCCCTCTCGGCCATCATCCAAATACCAGACACATTGCCCTTCAGGTAATGTTACTAAGTAGGATATTTATTGACTGCTGTGATTGATGTAACCAAACCATATCCTGAGGAACATTATTTCTTCTAATTTAATTGAACTCTTGAAATTGAAACAAAAGAAATAAAAGAATTGTGCTCATAATAATGAGCTCTCATAAGTACAGTGAATATTATTATTTGGGGTGAAATTTAGACCAGATGAAAATATATCTAGGTATTTAGACATTAAGTATATATGGTTCTTCTCAGCTGCATAATTATGGATCACCTTCATTAGGCTGATCTTAGAAAATAATACTAATAAGAATTCATGAGACTAATTTGTTTTTGTTTTAATTGCCAGAAGGTACATGTGTCTGCCAGAGAAAGAGAAAGAGGGAGAGAGATAAAGCACCCAATCCCTAATGGGGCATGGTCGTGCCACATTCCTTTTCCTCTGTTTCTCTGTATCATCAGGATTTAGGGTATGCTTACACACACATGCAAACAGCATAGTTTCAAGCCTCCAGGCCAACCAGCATGGACCACTATTGACTCTGTGGAACCTGACTCCCTACACATAGCACCTAACTACTGTGGTATGGGGCTGACCCAAGAGATTTGTTTTTAATGAAGTTAATTTCTTTTAAAGTTTCTTTTTTCTTTTATTTAATTTATTTCTTCTCTTAGTGAGAGAGAAACACAGAGACAGAAAGCCCAACAGAGTCTTGATGCTATGAGCTGCTCCTAGATCATGGGTACCTGTGTGCCCAGCATACTCAGGGAAGTCTTTGGTCATGAACTCCAAACCTTCCCATGTGGGTCAGTCTCACAGAGCACCTCGTTTTATTGCTGCACCACTGGCCAGCCATTATTTATTTATTTCTACAAAGAAAGAGGGAAACAGAGAGAGAGAGACACACAGAGAGAGAGGGAGACAGGCACCCCCAACAGGGTTTTCCCACCAGAATCCCCTGCACAAAGCGTTGTGCTACCTCTGTGTCACTGTGGCTGGCCTATCAAAGTAGCATTTATGTCATTAAATAGCAGTTTGGCCTTCAAAGCTGTTACTTTTGCAAATGAGACCATCATGAACAATGAAGAAATGATTATAGGCTCAGTTGATGGCATATGGTAAAATAAACCTTTTTACAATCATACATCGTTTTAAAAATCAAAATGATAGTAACATTTTTTTCACTTGTTAACCCAACTTGCAAATCACTCTTGGCTATAAGTTACTTTTGGCCATTACTTCAAATTGCATTTATCCAAGAAACATATAAATTTACTACCAATGATGATATTCAAATAAATTTTCCTTAGACTTTTTCTGAAAAGTAACTAAAAATGTGACAGATGATGTTCATTTGATGGAAATATAAAATAACTGAAGATTTCATTAAAGTTAGACTTTGAAGATAACATCGTTCTAGCTCATATTTCACTGATAAGAAAACTGAGACAAAGCATTACACCAAATGTTTATGATATTTGCTTTATTACTCTCTGGTACCATACGGTCTTTAAAATTAGATATATATGTTACTTACACATTAATATTTGGATAACATCAGTCACCAGTTTATATTTATACATTGCATATTACTTCTTAGAGACAGAAGTACACAAACGTATGCAGTATACCTTTTGTTGCTACCTCGTCTCCCTTTCCTCAGTGAAAACTTAAACGCAATTGTACTTTGCAACATGTGATTAGACAGGATTGACTTGAGTCTCAGCTTTTCAAATAGAGGCAATTTAATGGCTTTCATGGTCAGAATATTGGTGAGGAGGATTTTCTAAGTAGTAACATCGCTAATACTTCATCAGAACCAGAGGATGACCAAGGACAATTTGTTCTGTGGCTATTTTTATAATGTCCCTTGTTGAACAAATTGCATTTTGTTCAGAGAATTGAAAAAAAAAAATGGTTTAGAAGCATCAATTTAAAAAAACAACTTTTTCACAAAAAAGTGTAGTTTTTAAATATGCAAGAATACAGTATGTATGTATGTAAGAACGATGTAGCAGGCTTACTTATCTTTCATATTACTTGGGTTTTTATGTTTTAAATTTTTATGAGATTTATACAATTTGAGTATTACCAAAATCAAGTATTTTTTACTACTTTAAAATTTTCTTCATCTAAATGGCCATGATGCAATAGATTGAGTTAGATAGTTCGTTGCAAATGTTTTATGAGGGAATAATTATACTACCCTTAAAAGCAAGTTAAAATTGATAAGCAGAAAATTAAGTTAATAAGTTCATTTTCTGGTGAATTTTTAAAATATCTATTTAATTTTATTAATTATACTTAGAGTTTTTTTGCCTTAGGGTATGTGCACTGACCAAAAAGAAAGAGAGACAGAGACAGTGAGAGGGAAAGTAAGAAATCAACCCCCGGGGGGATATCCATGCCATAGCCCCTTCTCTTCCTTTCTCCTCCTGGGATCTTGGGCATGCACACACATGTGCGCAGTGTGATTTTCAAGCCAGCAGGTCCAGAACTCAAACCATGGTCAGCCATGTGGGAGTCCAGTGATGTAACCACTATGCTGTCTGCTGGTCCCAATTATTATTTTTTAATTAAGCTATAGGGCATATGTGCTCACCAGAGAGAGAGATAGAGAGAAAGTGAGAAAGCAGTCCTCCAGTTCTAGAACTTGAATTGCAGTCTGTCACATGGGAGTCAGCACTTTAACCACTACACCATCTGCTGGTGTAGTGGTTAACTCACCCTTCAGGTGAGTTTTTATAATCTGATTTGAAATGCTGTACATTCTTCCCTGAGATTGCCTCGATTTACTAGAACTGTTACTGCAGGTTGGTAGGAAATAATGTGTTGAACTCTAAAGAGTAGGACCTTGTAGATGGTTAAAAATCTACTGGAAACTCATTTTATACAATTATATTGTGCAGAAGTTGTTCTTAATTAGTGATTATTACATGAGAAGGAAAAATAGAATATCCCTTAAATAATCTATAAATAGCTGCTGCTAAATATGGAACTCGAAAGTGTTCCTAATTTCTTATATTTAACAAGACTGAAACATGAAAGAGATTCTTAGAATTTTTCCAATTTTAATTTTCTCAATAAGGATATATCACTTAGCTAATTTATTAAACACATCTTGATGTGTGTTTTCTTTATATACTTTAGTATCCAATTTTTATCCTATAAATAATCTGAATGAACAGATACATGCCTCTAAAGTATATACTCAATTTAAAAACATTTTCATCAAAAGTTTTGATAAGAGTAACTAGTCACAAAGAGGATACAGGAAATACATGAAAAAATAAAAACTTTAGTAATTCTTCATTGTGGTGGTCCTAGGGAACACTCATATGATCATTATGATAATGAGAGGAAAATAAAGTCTTCATTATTTTATGAAAGCCACATTCTGTGTATTTTCCATCACAAAATTATTATGAATTGTAGAAATATGGAAGGTTTTATTTCTGAAACAACAAACACTTTCATATTTTACATTTTATAATTATTTAGAAAAATTTTAAAAAGCAAATGGTGGGGCTGGCAGGTGGCATGGTGGTTAAGGGTGCTGGACTCCCACATGGACGACCACAGTTGAGTCCCAAACCTGGTGGCTTGCTTCTTGCTCACTCTCTCTCTCTGTCCCTCTCTGGTCAAATTAAAATAAGCAAACAAATAAGGAAGTTAAATATTTCTTAAAGAAAAAAAGCAAAGGTAATGTACTGTCTGATACCTAGAGTACAATAGAACATTATTATGCTTATTATTACTTATTGTTTTCCTTTTATATTTGAAATTCTAAACCAAAGCACTGTCAGTGATACAATTAATACCTGATCAGGACAATATTAATATATAAAACCTAGAATTCTTTATTTGGTAACAAGTCTTGTACTCTTCTGCAGCTATAGGGAGAGTAATCATTGAATGAAGACATATCTGCTGCTTTCTGAAGTCCACTTTGGCATTCACATTCTCAGGCACACCTTGGGGGAATTCGTGGAAGAAACTCTCAGATCTGAGAGATCTGAGACTCCCTTGATGGGCAACTTTGGCTGAGCGACTTCCCAACAGTTTCACTGAACTTTCCTTAGAACTCACACACAGTCTAAGATGTTACCACTTCTCCCCCTTTCCTTCCTGTTTTCTTTCCTTTTCCCTTTCTCTGTATATGAGACCCATTTCTTGTTATATTGGGTCGTGGGAAAAGTCCTGACATATTTTTACATAGAATAATATGTCATTACTTTTCCGAAGAGCCAATATTTAATCCCATTTGATTTCTTTAGTTCTGAAGACCCATACTAACATATATCTTTATCTAAATGTTTCATTGGATTACAAAAAACTTTCTTAGTGTAGTTCTTGGATATATCTTCTAACTAAACTAGCTTATGTTGTTATATATTTGCTTTAGTGTTTAAAAAATGCAAGCTAATGTTCATATTGTCTAACTAATTTGTTTAATAAGAGAATTCATGAGTAGGAGAGATGGGCAAAGAAAGAGTAAGAGAGGAGGAAAGAGAGAGTCGTATTTTTGATAGAGCCTAGGTGTGTTACAATCCTCTTCCCCAGGGTCCTAGTTATCTAGGACTCCAGATAGGCACTACCATGTTCATGTTGGTCTGGCATCCAAATCCAGACCGTCTATGTCATCTCAGTCTTGCACAGTGGTGCACACGGTCTGTACCCATTACTTAATTTAAAATTAAAAAAAAAATTAAGACATAGATCTTTAAGAACTATTGACAAAATCAGATTATCATGGACTTTATTGTTTTTAGTGCTATTTTATTCTAAAAGCCTGTTTTCATGCATTTTCAAATTCAGGTTTCTCAGCCTGGAATGATCTCCATTTTCTCCCTCTTGGGAACTCTTGTACATCTCTCAATATCCCATCCCAACCTCAGCAAAAACTAGTAGTTCCCTCACCTGGAATTCTGATATACTAATGTATAAGGAGATAATATTGTTGGGACTCAGAAAATGACACCCCAAAGTATGGCACCTTAGCGTGCTGAGTACTTTGTACTAAAGGACATTGGAAGGTCTCAGAAGCAGCTTCAGGAACAATGTCTTCTCCTGCCTTCCTATCACCACTCATTCTCATCCAAAGCAAATCATGGAGATCAGAATTCTCCCCCTAAGGTAAATCAGAGAAGCTAAAACCCTCCTTTCCCACAGTCAACCAAACAATCAGAATTATTACTCGAACCTTCTCTGCCTTTCTGTGTAGGAGCTGGCCATAATTTCCCAACATATCTTTGTCTTATAGTAGTTCATAAGACCCTCAATACAGAGGGGTCCTCCCCATACCTGGGAGGAATAAATATCACAAGGGGATGCCAAGGAGAATCTGTAGAGACAAGTCAAGACCTTACAAGGTTTCTCCACCACAGCCTACTACAATCAATAATTACACACTTTTTAAAAAGTTTACTTATTTATTTCTTCTGTGTGAGAAAGAGACCAGCACTTCCCAACAGGGTCCTCATTCTCAATTCTCTCATGTCAAGTAAAAGTTGATTAATCACATTTTATGCTTTTTTTCCCCTTGTATATCTGTTTTATTGCTATGGGAATGTTATCTGACCATGGGTGAGGAAAAGTATCACACTTTCTGTTCTTAAATTTCTAAAATAGAGTAGTTGTTATCAGAAAAGTCAAGGACATGTTACTTTGTAAACATAGAGATTTGCTTACTTAATTTCAAAACTAAATATACTAAATTCAAAAAAGGGGAAATTATCTGTGGAAAAGGTCAGGCATTTTGGGGGTAAGGTGGGAAATTTTTTAATTAGAATTTTAGGGAAAAGTGGATATAATGTGAATGACAGTCTAAAGTCAAAATTGTCCTTTATTTTTATCATAAAGAACTTGTCTTTGTCTCTCTCACCTTGCCGTTAGCTTTTGAATCAGTTGCCCACTTTTTAATCCTATAAATTTGCTTTAAGCTCAAGCTATACATAAACTTAACCTTCTCCTTATCACTTCATCCAACCAACAATTTTCCCTATAATTTGATTCTTTCTTTTAATTTGTGATATTAGTCAGGCAAGCTTACAACTTCATGGTCACCTCCAAACTCCTTATTATGATTTATTTTTAAAATGCTTTTTCTTTATTCATGATAGAGCACTTGCATATGAGAGCAAGAGGCAAGGGGAGGGGAGAAAGGAGCGCGTTCCACTGCATCTAGTCAAGCCTTGATTCTCTCCCCTTAGTTCTCCTGCCCATCAGATCTTGGGCATTCATGTGTGACTGGTGTGTTTGAGACTGACCAGGCTGAGGATTCAAACTGCAAATGCCATGGGGGGGCTCCAGCTTCTTATGAGCATCGAATAGCTGGCTTGTGATCTCTTAGATCCAGAAAGTTTCTTGTGAATTCTTCTGAAATATCTTGTAATCCATCACCCCCAGTTTGATATCACAGCCTCTACTCTAATTTGGAACCTGACAGTCTCATATTCTGCCAGACTCTTTTCTGTTCTAATACCTCAACACTTCACATTCCTGCCATGCTAAACTTCCCAAAGTACCTTTTCAATTTTGTGCTTTTCTTACTAAAATTATTCACTGGTTCTCTGTTTCTCACTGAATAAAACCTAAACCTCTTAGTCTGGCATTTATATTTCTGTAATCTGGTTCCAACCTGCTTTTCTAAGTTTATTTTCCTCTTGGATGTACTGTATGTCCTTTTTTTTTATTTTATGTTTTATTTATTTTGAGAACTCAGAATCAGAAAC
>NW_006159499.1:653764-665562 GCF_000334495.1 Tupaia belangeri chinensis | reverse complement strand
GGATCCAGCTGCCTTAACTATCATGCCACCAACTGGCATTATTATATCATTTGGTTTTAGTTTAGTAAAATCACATCTTTGAGTTTTATTTTCTCTCTTTTTTTTGGAGAGGTTTTTGCCATAGGTCGTGTGCGCTTGCCAGACAGACAGAGAGACAGAAAGCGAGAAATCACCCCCCAGGGGGGATGCCACACCGCAATCCCTTCTCCTCCATTCTCCTCTAGGGATCTTGGGCACGCACGCACATGCGCCCTACGTGAGTTTAAGCCACTGGGTCCGGGACTCGAACCACGGTCAGCTATGTGGGAGTCCAGCGACATAGCCATTACGCTGGCCACCCTGACCATTATTTCTTTATTTCCTTCTCTTTTTCTTTCTTCTCTCCTGGAACTCCTATTATGCATATATTGGTATGCTCATTGGTACCTCACAGGTTTCTGAGGCTCTGTTTGTTCACTTAAGATTTTTTTCTCTCTGCTCCTCAGATTGGATAATCACAGTGGCCTACCTAAAATTCATGGGTATTTTCTCCTCTAACTCAAATCTATTGTTCAACACCTTTAGTCATTTTAGTTATTATACTCGTCAACTCTAGAATTTCTATTCAATCACACATACACACACACATATATATACATATATATGCATATATATATAATTTCATTCTTTTTATTGATTTCTACATTTGATGAGGCTTGTTCTCATAGTTTCATTTTTGTTCTTTATACTTTTGTTTTCTTTAGTTCTTTGAGCACTTTTTTTAAGTTTTTGCTTATAGGGCATGTGCTCTTGCTAGAGAGAGAGAAAGAGAGAGAGAGAGGAAAAGTGAAAACATGAGAAGTCATCCCCTAGAGGAATGGCTACACTGCACTTCCTTCTCTTCCACTCTCCCCTTGGGATTTTGGGCACACATGCACATGTGTCCGCCATGTTTTTCAAGCCACTGAGTCCAGAACTTGAACCATGCAGTCAATGCAAGATTCAGCTGCCTTAACCCGCATGCCACCTGCTGGTTGATTTGAGCATATTTCAGTAGCTGATGTAACAGTTCTCGCCTAGTAAGCCTAACATTTCTGCTTTCTCAGAGATAGTTTCCATTGGCTATTTTTTTTGTCTGTGTATTGGCCTTCCTTTTCCTTTTCTTTCCATGTATCATAATATTTAGTTGAAAAATGGATAGTTTAAATGAGTACCTTCTCTTGTCCCATACCTCCCTCCTAAAATGAGTTTCCATCTCTTTCTGTGTATTCCTCCCCCAGTTACTTTAATGGGCTAATTAATTTAATAGTGTGCCCATGATACAAGGGTTGAAAAACTTAATTTCAGTTTTGTATTTCCTATGAACCATTCTGCTCATGAACTGTTGAAAGAATTAGTATATCTCCTTGCAGTAATATGCAGTCACTCCTCATGTAACAATCTACCTGTTCCTTGCTTATCAGCCAATTCGCTTAATGACCTACTTGTGGGAATGGAACTTGGTCATTAAATGAGGTGTGCCTGTAAATAGTGATAAAAGATACTTTGTTTTGATTTTGGATTGACTATTACTATATGCTATGTGATAAGTTAATTTTTCTACCTTGTTTGAACAGTTGCACAACCTCGGTTCTTACATTATTATATCATTTGGTTTTAGTTTAGTAAAATCACATCTTTGAGTTTTATTTTCTCTCTTTTTTTTGGAGAGGTTTTTGCCATAGGTCGTGTGCGCTTGCCAGACAGACAGAGAGACAGAAAGCGAGAAATCACCCCCCAGGGGGGATGCCACACCGCAATCCCTTCTCCTCCATTCTCCTCTAGGGATCTTGGGCACGCACGCACATGCGCCCTACGTGAGTTTAAGCCACTGGGTCCGGGACTCGAACCACGGTCAGCTATGTGGGAGTCCAGCGACATAGCCATTACGCTGGCCACCCTGACCATTATTTCTTTATTTCCTTCTCTTTTTCTTTCTTCTCTCCTGGAACTCCTATTATGCATATATTGGTATGCTCATTGGTACCTCACAGGTTTCTGAGGCTCTGTTTGTTCACTTAAGATTTTTTTCTCTCTGCTCCTCAGATTGGATAATCACAGTGGCCTACCTAAAATTCATGGGTATTTTCTCCTCTAACTCAAATCTATTGTTCAACACCTTTAGTCATTTTAGTTATTATACTCGTCAACTCTAGAATTTCTATTCAATCACACATACACACACACATATATATACATATATATGCATATATATATAATTTCATTCTTTTTATTGATTTCTACATTTGATGAGGCTTGTTCTCATAGTTTCATTTTTGTTCTTTATACTTTGGTTTTCTTTAGTTCTTTGAGCACTTTTTTTAAGTTTTTGCTTATAGGGCATGTGCTCTTGCTAGAGAGAGAGAAAGAGAGAGAGAGAGGAAAAGTGAAAACATGAGAAGTCATCCCCTAGAGGAATGGCTACACTGCACTTCCTTCTCTTCCACTCTCCCCTTGGGATTTTGGGCACACATGCACATGTGTCCGCCATGTTTTTCAAGCCACTGAGTCCAGAACTTGAACCATGCAGTCAATGCAAGATTCAGCTGCCTTAACCCGCATGCCACCTGCTGGTTGATTTGAGCATATTTCAGTAGCTGATGTAACAGTTCTCGCCTAGTAAGCCTAACATTTCTGCTTTCTCAGAGATAGTTTCCATTGGCTATTTTTTTTGTCTGTGTATTGGCCTTCCTTTTCCTTTTCTTTCCATGTATCATAATATTTAGTTGAAAAATGGATAGTTTAAATGATATGATGCAGCTACCCTAGAATCGGATTCCCTTCCTCTCCAGGGTTTGTTATTATTGCTGTTTGTTGTTTTGCTGTTTGCTTTATAGTAACTTTCTGGATTTAATTCTATAGTCTCTACTTTGTTAGCTTACGGTCAACTATGACTGAACAGATTTCCTTAAACATTTTACACTAATAAGCTTCCTAGCTTTTGCCAACAGGCTTTCAGTGTGTGTTGTGGTGTGGCTTCAATGTCCTAGCAGGCAGGTTAAAACACTGCCTTAGCCTTTACTTTTTGCTTGTGCAGAACCTGAATTTTAGCCAAAGATGAAAGAGTAAGACCTTCTCAATTCTTACCGGGACACAGTCCTACATAATGTGGCTTTCTGGATTCCTAGAAAATTTTTTTTTTTTTTTTTCCAGAGAGAGAGAGATTTTTGCTATAGGGCTCATGCACTCACCAGAAACAGAAAGAGAGAAATCACCCCCCAGGGGGATGGCCATGCTGCAGTCCCCTCTCCATTCTCCTCTTGGGATTTTGAGCATGTGTACACATGCACCTGGTGTGAGTTTTAAGTCACCAGGTCTGGGACTCAAACTGTGGTCAACTACGTGGGAGTCCAGCCATGTAACCATTCCGCCACCTGCTGGTCTCTCCAGAAAATTTCAGAGGCCTCTGTAAGCATCTTATTTCTCAGCTTTTCCTTATAAGTTTTTGTTTCGTTTTAGTTTTGCTATCTGGCACCTGTGCTTGCCAGGGATAGGGAGAGAATGGGAAATTACACACACACCTGGGTGAGCATGGCTACATTGCAATCCCTTCTCTTCCATTCTCTTCTAGGGATTTTGGGCAGGTACACCCAGATGCACCTGGTGTGTTTTTCAAGCCACCAGGTGGGGACTCCAACTATGAAGTCAGCTCTGTGGGATCCAACTGCCTTAACCACCATAATACCACCAGCTGGCGCCTTTTAAGTTTTCTGGTCAGTTTATTACTTATGTTAAATGTTATATCTGCTTCTGGAAGATAGTGTTAAACAATTTCTCTGATTGTTTTCAACAAATAGCCTGGACTATTCACAATGAAGAAACTCTAAGTTAGTCAAATAAACGCAAACCCTGTTAGTGTTGGTTTCCAGAGAGTTAGCAGACAGATCAAATAGTGACAGTTCTCTGGAGATGGACCTTTGGACATAGTCCAAACATGTTCTGCTTTTTGTAGTGGCTACTGGGTTGCTAATTTTCATAGCTACCAAGGTTCTGAGCCTGCCAAGGTTATCAAGGCTGTTGTGAAGCTCTGGAGAAGAGGATGGAAATAGAACAAGTGAAAATGCCACAAAACCTGCTGCTCTTATTGACATTTAACCTTCCCCCCCCCAAACAAATACTTCTGTATTATTGCAAACCTTCAATTTTCAGAGTTCTGAAAAAACTTGATTATGACAATTTTTCATGAATATCTTGTTACTTGAATAGAAGAGCAGATTTTCAGAAGTTCTTACTCCGCCATTGTGGATGTCAGAAATGTCCTATTCCAGTACTTTCTAACCAGGTGTAACACATTGCTCATGCAAACTTGGGTTATAGTCACTGAACTTACTAAATCTTATCATGAGCTTCTAGCAAGTCCTTGTGTCTTTTATTATTATTATTGTTTATAAGATGTTTCTGGGACCAGCAGTTGGCACAATAGCTATGTGACTGGATTCCCATGTAGTCGACCGCGGTTCAAGTCCCAGGTCCAGTGGCTTAAACTCATGCTGGGTGCATGTGCATCTGTACCCAAGATCCTGAGAGGAGAATGGAGGAGAAGGGATGGTAATGTGGCCATTCCTCCTGGGGGGTGATTTCTCGCTTTCCATCTCTCTGTCTCTCTCTGTCCTTCTGGCGAGAGCACGTGCCCTATAGCAAAAATCTCTCCAAAAAAAATAAAAAATAAGGTGTTTCATCTTTGATGGTCAAATTTCATTTCCTTTTTTTAAATAATTGTTTTTATTTAACTTTATCTATTTGTTTATTTTAATTTGACCAGAGAGGGACAGAGTGAGAGAGAGAGGAAGTGAGAAGGCAAACCACCTGGTCCAGGACTTGAACTACAGTTGGCCATATGGAGTCCACTGCCCTTAACCACGATGCCACCTGCCAGCACCAACTTTTAAAATTTTTTAAATGATTTATTTAATTTTATTTGTTATTATTATTTATTTTTAAAATTTGACCAGAGAGACAGAGAAAGAGAGAAAGGAAAAATGAGAAAGCAAACCACCAGGTCCAGGACTCAAACTGTGGTCAGCCATGTGGGAGTCCAGTGCCTTAACCACCGAGCCACCTGCTGGCCTCTTATTTTCTTAATTTTAGTTGTCCAAAATTATTTTGAATCCTGACATCAATAAGCATACTTAAAATCAATTCCCCTTTCTTCTTCTTCTTTTTTCTTGAGAGGTTTTTTCGCTATAGGGTGCATGCGCTCGCCAGACAGAGAGAGACAGAGAGACAGAAAGCGAGAAATCACCCCCAGGGGGGATGGTCACGCCGCAATCCCTTCTCCTCCATTCTCCTCTCGGGATCTTGGGCACGCACGCACACGCACCCGGCGTGAGTTTTAAGCCACCGGGTCCGGGACGCGAATAGTGGTCGACTACGTGGGAGTCCAGTGAGATAGCCATTACGCCAACTGCTGGTTCCCAATTCCCCTTTATTCTTGATAGAGCACCTGTACATGCATGAGAGAGAGAGAGAAGTAGAAAAGAGAGAAAGAAAGCGGCCCCCAGTGAGATCTGGTCACATTGCAGTCCTTCAGTTCTGTATCCCTTTAGGATTGTGTCCACATGTGCACGTTGCCACTGGGGCCAGCCAGGGCCCAAACCCGAGTCAGCCATGAGAGATCTTTCTCTGTACAGCATTCAATGGCTGGGCTACAGGGTTAGTCCTAAGTATGCTTTTTAAAAAATAGTTTATTTTAAATTACAGATGACATTTGGTTAGGTTTGATGTTCTACAGCTCACCCTCCCTGGATGGGGTGACATTTATTCCATTAATTGTTTTGGAATATTTACCCATTTCCAAACAGTATCTTTAGTTTTCTAAGCAGTATCTTTAGTATTCCAAAATCTACTAGTAAGATACCTTTTTGCAAAAAGGAACATTGGTTACTTTGACATGATTTATTCATAGCGAATTTTCCCAACTCTTATTATTCATTATTTTTTACTCTTGCACATCACTTGCTTCTAGAAAATGTCATGCTAACTGAAGTATCAGGGTTCTACCATTGTTCCTTTTTGGATATTCGAGCAACATTGGTCTAGTTCTGCCTTTATTTCTGTATACATTTCTGAAAGTACAGTAGCAATTTTTTGAGAACTAAATTTGCAACCTTTTTTTTTTTTTTGAGAGGTTTTTGCTCTAGGGTGTGTGCGCTCACCAGAAAGACCGAGAGAGACAGAGAGACAGAAAGCGAGAGAAATCACCCCCCGGAGTGGATGGCCATGCTGCAATCCCTTTTCCATTCTCCTCTTGGGATCTTTGGCACGCATGCCCACGCGCCTGGTGTGAGTTTAAGCCACTGGGTCCAGGACTCGAATTGCAGTCGGCTACATGGGAATTCGGTGACATAGCCATTACGCTAACTGCTGGTCCCCTAAATTGCAACCTTAACAATCTTATCCCTGGGACGGGAGGTGGTGTGGTGGTTAAAGCTCTGGGCTCCCACATACCCAACTGTGGTTTGAGTCCTGATTCAGGCAGCTTGCTTTTTCACTTTCTCTGTCTCTCTCTGGTGAGCATATATGCCCTACAGCAAGTTAAAAAATAATTATAATAAATAAAATGAAATAATTCTTTAAAAAAACAAAAACCTTTTCTCTGGGGAAGGACAAGTCAGGAAGAGTATGATCTGAGAGAAAACTAGCTCAGCAGTGGTGGTTGGCTCCCACATAGACACCCTGGAGAGCTAACAGCTTTAAATCAATCATATCAGAGTTCCAAACTGACTAAGATGGCTGTGGTGAGCTTCAGGGATGACTTTTTTAGTACTTATGATGGCACCTATTCAGTACCTAGAGGAAGACCCAGCACTCCTCCTTACTAGGGTGAGTGACTGGAGAAAATTACACAAGGGAACTTTTAAAAGTTCATGAAAGAAATTGGACCAGCAGATGGTATGATGGATACATCGCTAGACTCTCATGTAGTCAGCCATGGTTCGATTTCCGGTCTTGGCAGCTTCAAGACGCTGGGTGCATGTGTGTGTGCCAAAAATCCCAAGAGGAGAGTGGAGGAGAAAGGAATGCAGTGTGGCCATTCTCCCTGGGTTGCGATCTCTCACTTTTTGTTTCTGTGTCTCTCTAGTGAGCACATGTGCCCTATAGCAAAAATCTCTCTCTCTCTCTCAAAAAAAAAAAAAGTTCATGAAAAAAATAGAACTAAAATATGAGTTTATTTTGATGCAAATATTTTTTAAAATTTACACATAGATATTTCATAATACACATCTTACATGAACTTTTTGAAGACCCTTCATATATGCTCAGTTAGGCTGACTGAAATTCAGAGCCAGAGCTTCCAGGCTAGTCTCCAGGGCAAGCGTCCCAAATAGTGAATTGGGCCAACTCTGTGGTCACAGAAAGCACCAACTCTACGGAAACCCACAGTTGACATGGTTCCTGCCTTTCTCATAAATGGCTTCTGCAATGTATAGCATCTGTGATTCCAGCCCTGAGGGGCTGGAGAAAACAAATGCTACCAAAGAATATTACTTTTGAGAGTTTCCACAGTAGAGTGAACAAAAGATTCAGAGAGGCTAAACAGACTGTAGTCAAATTCCTCCCCAAGTTACTTACTATCTGGTTTAAATAAGTTTTAAGTTTCTCATTTATAGAACAAAAATAATGACATCTCTTTTGCAGAAATTGAAGGAAAGAAAAAGATGTACGTCAAACACACAAGAAGTCCAACGCTTTGTACTTTGGGGGATTTCATTTCAAATGTCCATTTCTTCCTCAGAGCAGTTTTTCACCTTTACTGCCAGATGGAGCCCATGAGCAGGGCTGTCCTTCTCAAAGGCTTTTATTTCCACCCTTTGGGTGCTAGGTAGTTATCTTCCTCTCTGTCAGTGCTCAGGCTGGCATTTAAAATCCAGTGCTGCACACAGACTTTGTGTTTTTGATCCATCTGCTCCATGAAGAACTGTGAAACTCAGAAATACCTATTTCTAGCCAGACACCCATTTCTCCAATAGGATTTGTCAGATGATAAGCCTTTGTGATATAACCATGCAGCTGGGCATTCAAAAGAAGTCAAACAAAACTTAATTTGAAATCTTCTTCTCTCTCTCTCTCTTTTTTTTTCATACTTACCTCTAAGAGAGGCTGAAAAGAGTACAGAGATTCAAAGTTCAGGTCATATAGGTTTGATTCTTTTATCCCCATTAGCTGAATGACCTTGGACAAATGAATCAATCTCTAAGCCATACTTTCTTCATCTATAAAATGACTGTAATAATAGAAGCTGCTTCTCAAGTCTGTTAGAAGGATAAATGAGACAATACACCGAGGATGGTCAGCACAAAACCTAGTACATAGTAAGTGTTTACTAAGGGTAAACAATTATGAGGATCAAGAACATGAGCTTTGAAATCAGATAGGTCAGACTCCCGGATCTTTGACTTTCGAGTGACGTTTTACCTTTCTGAGCATCACTTGCCTTGACAGTTGCAAGATTATTATGAAAACTACAAAGATATGTTTATAATGCCTTTCGCTTTCTACTTATTTGTATCTTAACTCATTTCAGGCAGAATTTGCACTTGATTAAGAAGCAATCAAGCAAGATTTATTTTACCTATTGCAAACAAAATAAAGCTCAATGATTTATATATATATATATATATATATACACACACACACACACACATATATATATATACATATACACACACACACACATATATATATATATATATATAGCAAGTAATACAATCAGGGAGAATGAAAAGCAAGAGAAGAGAATATACAGGAAAACTAGAGATAAGGTAAGGATCTTAGATCACATTGCAAGGTTTAGCATATTGCTAGTGATAGGTCACAAATTTGGCTTTGAGCTTCTTAGCATCCAAGGCAATAAAGAAAGGAAATATGGTTAGTTAGATGATTCACAGTGCCAAGATAAATGCAGAGGAGTTCTGAAGAAGACACCCAGCTATTCCTAGTTCTGAGACTTAAGAGACTGTAGCACATGGTGGATACACAATAGATATATAAATGTTAGCTGTCCTCATCTTCAAGTACAGAGGGAAAAGTGAGTCTAAGAATAAAAGCAACATGGATGAGGGAACTTCTGAGCTCTATAGAACTGAATACCTCTTTTCCAGGTGCTTGGAAGGCTAAAGAAGGAAGGGAACCTGTTCATAAAGGATGAGAGTAACAGTGTCTGGATGGTCCCTGCACATCAACAGCATCACATCTATAAAGCCAGGAACTCATGCAGTTTCACACTGGGAGAGAGATGAAGCTCCTGCCAGGCTTAAAGGGACAGGAACTTCTTGTATAAGGAGGCTGGAGGGAAAAGATGACTTGGGGGTATTGTCTGAGCAGTTGCTTTGGTTTAGTGGTGCTTCCTACTGTTCTTCTGGTGTTTAATGACAATCCTCAGAGGAAAGTTAGTTGTCTTTTATAACAGTGTGTTTCTTTTGTTCTATTTTCATAGGGATCCAGATGTATGGCTATTAAAGGAAGAAACAGTCAGGATAGTTACAGGGAATGCCACCGTTTTCCTTCTAGCCATTATAGTCAGCGGAAGAATAGTTATGGAGTGAAAGAGATTAGGCTTGGAGGGACACATGAAAAAGGAAGGATTCTGGCATTACACAGAAGGGAAAATAAAAACAAGAGCATATCACCTTAACGAGATACCCACATTCTTTTGTTCTGCGGCGTCTCAGAGGGGAGAACGTTTATCTTCCAGCTCCTTAGTTTGCAGATGTACTCTGAGAACGTAAAAGAACATGTTTAGATCATTTAGATAACATAGATTGTCCATATCAGAGACAGATTTAGGATATACATCTCTGGACTCTACAGCCATAAGGGCTCTTAGAAGAACATGTTTTTTATCCAGTATCTTATAAAGCTAGAGAAGAAATCCAGGGAAGAAATTTAGGTCCCAGTTTTGAGGACAGTGGAATGCATGTGAAATAGGGGCCTTTCTGCACAATAAAGATTATGTGTTTGCCTCCTGGTACTGCATTGGCCACAACCAAATCTCCATGGAGCTTTCACTGCTGGTCTGCTGTCAAAGATCTCACATTGCCCTCAATCTACCTTGTACCTAATGATGCTTCTTTGCTCAACAAATAAGCATCTGTTCAATTACATCTACTTGGAGCCAGGCACTGTTAGGTGTTTGAATTACAGCATATCTGCCTAATAAGTTCCACAGTCTAGAAAACAGAGAGGTAGTGAGACAATCACCTTATATTAGAGGTGTCCTGGTCTCTTTGTATTGTTACAACAGAATATCTGAGACTGGGTGATTTATAAAGAAAAGAGGCTTATTTGGCTCATAGTTCCAGGGGCTATAAAGTCCAAAGGCATGGGGTTTGCGTATGGTGCTACATTATAACATGGCTGAGAGCAGCAGAGAGGAAAGTAGAACTGTGCAGAAGGATGGAAAGTTCTCCTGGGCATCCATCTTCCTTTTATGACAACTCTCTTGAGAAGAATTTGCTCTCTACCAGGAGCTGGCATTAATTTCTCATAAGGAATCTGCCTCCATGTCCAAAGTACCTCCCACTAGGTCCCACCTCCTTCCACTACCCCATTGGGCATCAAATTGCAGCGTGCAAACCATAGCAAGTGAGGTCTATAGGAACAGAGGAGAGAAAGTGTTCAGTTCAGCGTTGGACTGGGAAGTGGTCAGGGAGGCATGCTGAAGAAAGGCTACCTGAACTTAATCCAAGGAAAGAGCAGGCATTGGACAAAAAGAGGAAGGAGGGTGTTGTAGGCAGAGGGAGTTACCTGGAAAGGGCGAGGGGCATGAGAAAACATGACATTTTCAGGAAACTTAAAGTGGTTTGCTAACCCCTTGAGAGTAGGATGTGTAGAGGAGACATTTAGTACTAGACTAGTTTTCTAGTACTGCTGTAACAAAATAACACACACTGGGTGGCTTAAAACAACAAAATTTTATTTATTCTCTCATAGTTCTGGACACCAGAAGTCTGAGGTCACTATGGCGATACTCCCTCCGAAGGTTTTAGGGGAGACTCATTTCTTGCCCCTTCCCTGCTTCTGGTGGCTTCTAGCAATCCTTGACAATCCTTAGCTGCATCACTAATCTCTGTCTTCATGTGGCCTACTCTATCACCTCCTGTGTGTTCTCTCCTCTTCCTAGAAGGATACCAGTCATTTAATCTAGGGCCTATCCTAATCCAGTAAGACCTCCTCTTAACAAATTACATCTACAAAGACCTTATTTCCAAGTAAGGTCAAGTTCTGAGGTTCTGAGTAGACATGAATTTAGAGGAGAGTGTTCTATTTAACTCACCACAAGTCTTTTATTCCAGAGAAAGATTCCACAGCTTTTATCAGATCCCTAAATAAAAAAATAGGCCCTGAATCTTGGAAACCTTGATTCACTATCTATGTTAATTTTTAATTGGAAAAGTATAAGAGGAACAAGAAGCAAGGTATTCATTCTTACTAGCATCCTCATGGTCACCCACTTCTCTGACTTCCATGTGGGCCCCTAGTCCCTTCACCTGAAAGGTGCCCAACCAACCAAAGGAAAAATGAAACAAGGCATTGCTGGGAACAAGCATCCCTTTGCCCTTCCTAAGGCCCCTCTTGTGTAAAATGGGGATACAAATCATTGCCCAACCCACCTTATGAAGTTACTGGAGAATTGATTCTGTAAGATTACCAGTTGATAAAGTGATTCACAGGCTGTAAAGGCCTCAGAATTGCTAGATAATTGTCTTGTTAATTATTTCTCCTTGCCATACCACACTCTGCTCCTTTTGCCTTCATCTTCATTTCTTCTAATACATTCT
>NW_006159499.1:648299-653733 GCF_000334495.1 Tupaia belangeri chinensis | reverse complement strand
TCTTTCCCTCTTTCTTTCCCTCATTCTTTCTCTTTCTCTGTCAAAGTAAGTGGGATAAGATGGGATAAAGCTGGCAGAAATCTATGTTTCCATCTGCCTTTGACACCCAGAGGGAGCAGGCTCTGAGAAACATCCAAATTCTTGCATACTTTTGGGTCTTTGCCCCAAATAAATCTGTGCACAAAGACAGTTCTGCTGCTCCAAAGCGTTCATGGGCAGAAGGTGGAAAATGAGTTAATTAGTGATTACAATCAGTTTCGATTTCCTGAACACAACACTTGGTATTAGTGCCGCGCTCTCAGAGATAGTTGAGTAGTCACTATTCTTCAGGACTTCGATACCCTCTAGTTGCTTCCTGGCCTGCCCGAGGTAGACACAGCATGATCGGAGCAGCCTAGGGTAGGAGCTTATCATTTCAGCAATCTTCTGTTTCTAAGACTTCTCCCCAGGGCCGGTTCTTAGTATGGTTCTGATGGGGTTCTGTGGGACATTTTAGCTCACTCTGCCCAGGCTTGGTGGTTAAAGGGCAAGATTGGAAAGTCAGGATATCCGGATTCCAGGGATGACTGTCACAGACCACCTTGGTGACTTTGGATAAATCACTTCTGTTTTCTGGTTCATATTTTTCCCCATCTTCTAAAAAAAAATTTTTTTTTCAAATTATGTATCTTCTTTTTTTAAAAATTTATTTGTGGATTTTTCTGGGCAGATAGTCCATGGTTGTCATTTTATTTCTTTCTCTCTCTCTTTTTTTCTTTTAATTTGCCATAGGACTGTCATTTTCTTTTAACGGCCAACAAAGATGAAGACTCTTTGGAGTGGGCAGCCCCTCCCCTGTAGCCTAGTGGTTAAGGGAAGCCAGATTCTACATGGTCAACTGTGGATTGAATCTCAGCCCTGGTGGCTTAAGAAACATATTGGGTAGGTATGTCTTTGTGCCCCACATCAGGATAGGAGGGAGAAATGGAGTTGTAGGGACTGTAGTGTGACCATGCTCCAATGGGGGATGCTTTCTCCCTTTCTGTCTCTCTGTTTCTCTCTGGTGAGCACACACACCCTCTGACAAAAAAAAAAAAAAGAATTATCCTTGAACTGGTTAATTTATAAGTTTTTATGCTCTAGCTTAGAACGGCTTTTTAGTTCATTGTTTTTAGAAATGAAGAACATCTAACTGTTGAGCAAGGTTTTGCTGACAGCCTACTGTATACTTAGTCCTTTGATATAGTTAAGGAGACAAAAGGAAATAAGACACCTTCCAAGGTGGACACTTTTCTATGGGGAAGACAGGCTCACGAAGAATTAAAATAAGATGTTCAAAATCCAATGTTGAGGGACCAGCAGTTGGTGTACTGGCTATGTCATTGGACTCCCATGTAGTCCACCGTGGTTCGAGTCCCAGACCTGGTGGCTTAAACTCACGCCGAGTGCATGTGCGTGTGTGCCCAAGATCCCGAGAGGAGAATGGAGGAGAAGGGATTGCGGCGTGGCCATCCCCTCTGGAGGGTGATTTCTCACTTTCTGTCTGTCTCTCTCTGTCTTTCTGGCAAGCACATGCACCCTATAGCAAAAACTTCTCCAAAATAATAATAATAATAAATACAATGTCAAGGCTATCTGTAGGGCATCTCAGGAACACAGAACAGCTGGAAGTGTTTGTAACTTTTCTTACTAACCTCCAGAGGGAGCACGAATTGCTAAAAAGAGAGAGGGAGCTGAAAGGGCTTCTTGGAAGGTTTGCAAAGTGAAAAATGTGTTCCCTCCTTTTATTGGGAGGACCCTAGGCTCCCACTGGCCTTGTCCCTCCCAACACTCTCCATCTGTGACCTCTCCTTGTGCTGCCAGCTAACTTACTGATCACAAGTGGAAGTGGATTTTCTCCTTCCTGGATATAACCCCTAGAGCCTTTACTGTGTTGTCCTCAGACCTCCTCCTTCTGGGGCAAGAAGCCCCATGCCTCCTAGGAGTCCTGCGGCCCCACAGTGCTCCTTTTCCTGCCTTTCTGGGTAGGCTGTCCTGGGCCTGTTTCATGTCCAGCACTACAGGAGCGAGAACCTCAGCGACACTGAAAAATGCATTATCGCACGAGCATTTCACTCTTGCTCCTGGGTAGTCTTCCACGGTTCTCAGTGACTTACAGCTCTGCGGAAAGCTCTAAGTGGGAAATTCATTTAAAACACACACACGCACACACACACACACACACAGAGCGAGAGAGAGAGAGAAAAGCAGTAATATTTATATTGGCGCATGGCAGGCCAGAGGAGCAGATGCCATAGTAGACTGAAGCTCTAGTCTCAGTTCCTTTCTGTGCCTCTCAGGTCCAAGCCTGGCCACTGTGTTGCTACATGATCGTCCAGGCTACCATCACCTCTGCCTTTGACTATTCCACTCAGCTTCCACATATGCCTCATTATAATTTATTCTCCATATGGCAGCCAGAGAGATCTTTTAAAAATGTAAATCAGAGCATGCCACTCCCCTGCTAAAATTTTCCAAATATTTTCACTGCACTTAGAATGAAACCCAAGCTCCTCACCAAGTCCTGTCACATCTTCCAGGATCTGGCCTCTGTCTACCTCTCTGGCGCCATCCTGGACCTTTCTCTCACTTGTGAAGCTCACGGATCTCTCTGCCCCTGCATCACAGTCATGTCCGTTCTGTCTCAAGGCCTTTGTACTTGCGATTTTTGCTGGCTGAATTGACTTCCCTCAGATCTAGGTATGGCTTCTTTCTCTTATGAGTCAAGTCTCAGCTTAAAAGATATATTTTATTGAGAAATCTTCCTTAGCCTCTCATCAGGAGTTTTCCTACTCTACTCCCATCACTGTGCTTTCTCTTATTCTCTTCCTAGCATTGTAATTTGAAGTTACCTTGCTTATGTGCCTGTCTTTCCTCCTCCACTCATTACACCATTCACTGTTGTAGTCATGCAGCTAGAATATAGCCCTATCAATAATTAGTAAATATTTGTTGAATGATTGAATAACTTCTATAAAAGTAGTTTAGTATACCTAAGACCCAAGTTCCTTAGCAGTAAAATCATATCTGATCTTCAGAAAAATTTCTAAGGTACTTATTATTTTTTTTTGAGAGTTTTTTGCTACAGGGCGCATGCACTCGCCAGAAAGCCAGAGAGAGACAGAGAGACAGAAAGCGAAAAATCACCTCCCAGTGGGGATGGCCACACCTCAAACCCTTATCCTCCATTCTCCTCTCGAGATCTTGGGCACGCATGCACATGCGCCCAGTGTGAGTTTAAGCCACCGGGTCCGGAACTCAAACCGTGGTCGACTACATGGGAGTCTAGTGACATAGCCATTACGCCAACTGCTGGTCCTTATATTACTATTAAAGCTACTTTATGTTGAAGAAATAAAAATTCAGGTGGGTTAATAATTTGCCAAATGTCATAGTCATGGTCTGAAAGATATATCCTGGTTGTGCTACCAATAAGTATTTGGAGGAAAGAGAGGCAGAGGAGAGAAATTGTCTCCTTTCCAAATTTTCTTTATTTTAAAGAGTTATTTATTTTTAATTTTTATTTCTTATACTGATTCACTGTATATCATTACAGCATACACAATGAATCTTCCCATCCAGAATTTAAATCTCACCCAAACATTAGCCATTCATTAAAGAATGGGACTGCATGCTCTCTATTGAGTACAACTAAAAGTAAAGTCTGTGTTCAGGGCTCCATTCCCACACGTCGTTCTTCTGCATCTGATTCATTTCCAGCACATCTATTACATTCATTCATCCATTTATGTATCAATTCACCACACATTTTCTGTGAGTAGCTTGGCATTGTGATAAGCTCCAAAGAGGAATCCCCGATTCATCTTTAGGGTATGTCTCTGGTCATCTCTAGAAATAGGTAGTCCCCAATTGAATCTATTGGTCAAACTGTAATTACCTTGACTAAATAAGGTAATGTATATAAAATGCTTATGGGTTTTGGCATGGAGTAGGCAGTCCAGGAATATTAGTGATGATGATGATGATGATGATGTTGGACCCTGAGCTCTTTCCTCAGCCAGGCTGCCTAGATGAGGAGAAAGAAATTAAGAATGTCCTTGGCAATTTTTTTTCTCCTAGAACTACATCTCATTAAAAAAAAATCCAGCTCACATGAATCCCATTGCCTTTTCCTAACTCCACAGCCTTTATAAGCAACTGAAAGTAATAAGCATAATTTAAATGCTGTGTCTTTCCTAATTAAAATCCACCCAGAAAGGGATGCCAGAGTTATTTCAGTCCATGTGGCAGAGGAAGTTCCATTATATAAATCCAGACTTCTAAACAGAGTCCAAAGGGAGTCATGGCCTTATGTATGTGTTCCACATACATGTATGTGTATGCACACATTTAGACATGTGTATGTAGCATTAGTATAGAATATTACTAAGAAAGCATTGTTGGCACTGCACAGGCTAAAGTGTCTGAATTTGCAAAGATGGAGTCATTGGGAATTGCTTCTTGAGGTAACTGCTGGGAATTGCTGGTGAAGAACTATGGAGTATGCCTTGACTCTCTTGGGTGAGTCTGAGGCAGCACACTGAATGACTTTTCATGAAAGGATGTTGTCCCAGCTCTTTCCACAGAAGCTCCACATGCTTGGCGGCTCTCTTTGGAAACACTAGTTGCCAGAGCAGCTGGGTCAGCCCTTCTTCCCCAGAAAAGATGGGAAATAAGCATGGAGCCTGCTGCTAACTCAAAAATGTCTTTCCAGAGGACAACTCCCAAAAGCAATCCACACAGAAAACAAAATCCAGACAGGGAAGAGATGACGATGGAAAAACAAGGAGGAAAAGAAGAACAGAAGGATGGAAAACCAATATGGGCAAAGAGGTTTAAATGGTTTAAGAGACATTCTTTGAGGGTAGGTTTTGCTTTTCCAGGGCAGGAGTTTCTGTGTGGGAGGACAGTTGGCTGAAGTGTGCAGTGTAGGGCAAAGCTTTTCGTTTTAAGACTATTCTTTGTTCCTATAACCTAGTTTAGAACCCTTGCTGCAGTCTAACATTTTTGAAATACATTTTAATGTATTTTCTCCTATTGATAAATCTGTTTCTTTCCCAGAAACCCTTTTGCCATAATGCCACTGGGGAAAAGAAGAATGCCATCGAGTAGGAACTTAGGAAGATATAATGCTGAAAGAATACCACCCAACATGAGAGGGAAAGGGAAACATTTACACATCTGAAGAGGGAGCTAAGAAGAGAAGATGACGCAAGAAGAATGAGATGTGGATATTTCAACTCCCCAACTCAAGTCAGACTTAAGGCTGTTGAGAGTAGAAAGGGAGGAATGATGTTCAGCAGTTCAAAACCACCCAAGTAGGGAAATAGGAGAGCTCACCCCAAGGAAACCCAAGTGTTGTTTTTTTTTTTTTTTTTTTTTTTTTTTTTTTTTGAGAGGTTTTTGTCATAGGGCA
>NW_006159499.1:629212-648216 GCF_000334495.1 Tupaia belangeri chinensis | reverse complement strand
GGCGGGGGATGGCCATGTCGCAATTCCTTCTCCTCCGTTCTCCTCTCGGGATCTTGGGCACACATACACACATGCCCAGTGTGAGCTTAAGCCACCGGGTCCGGGACTTGAACTGCAGTCGACTACATGAGAGTCCGGTGACATAGCCATTATGCCAACTGCTGGTCCTGGAAATCCAAATGTCTTAGCCTCTGGTCAGCTCAGCATAGCATCCAACATGGTGCCAGGGCAGTAGGGTGAATAAGGTCTGACTTGTCAAGGTTTACAGACTCTAGCTTGGTGTAGGGATCACATCTGAGGCCCTAGAGAGATGCAGAGGGTATAATATACGAAGAACCAAAACAAACTGGGTGGTAGATAATAAGGTGGCTGCAGAGTGAGGGACCTTACCTCCGGAGGCCAGTTCAGGGACTGCACACAAAGTTCTGAAAAACAAGATGGGATTCTCTTCCCAGGCAGATATCCAGGAACCTGACCTGAATGGCCCAAAGATCAGTGTGGATCCATGGCCAACATGAGGAAATAAGACCTCTCCCTTTACTGCCATAGAATATGTAAGTTTCACTCGTACCTAGACATCATCTTGAGAAAAAGAAGATGGTGGAGAGATAGCTTGAGATAAATTGTCCTGGACATTTACACATTGAATTGATAAAATTCCTAACTCAAAGAAATCAAGTTGAGTGAAAGAATGTGTTTTAAATTGGAAAAGAAGAAATTACCTTTAATTGGACAATTAAGTTTTGGGGGGACGCAAAGATGAAATGAATTATAAATTATTTTAAGAGTTGCACTGTAAAATTTTTGACCTCTCTATAGTAATGACCTCACACATCTGCAAATAGATGTGAAGTGTACAAGTCATTTTTATATACAAGGAGATTTCAAAAGGTTCACAGCAGGGTGGATGTATACTGGCACAGTGGTAAAAGGCAATGCTCTGTGGGGCAGATCCACATAGGAAGGTTGCTGGTTCAAATCCCTGAGTATACTAGGTGCACTTGTGGCAGTGACCGGGGCTGATGGAGGCTTGGGGTGAGAAAATGCTCCTTCCATGATCTTATCTGGTTTGGTTTAGTCATGGTTTAGCATGAGTTGACACAAATCATTCCATTTTGTTTCTGACAACATTTACAATACTGATATTATCATTTGAAAAGTCACGTCATTACATAGGTTGGAGCAAAAGTAATTGCAGTTTTGCATTGTTGATATTTATCATTTGACATTAGATGCATTCTTAAATAAATGTGGTTGTATTATACATCATTTTAATGTGCATATCTTGCTTTATGTTTTTTGTTGTTTTTGTTTGTCTTTCTTTTTTTTTTTTTTTGGAGAGGTTTTTGCTATAGGGTGCGTGCGTTCGCCAGACAGACAGAGACAGAGAGAGAGAAAGCGAGAAATCACCCCCCAGGGAGGATGGTCACGCCGCAATCCCTTCTCCTCCATTCTCCTCTCGGGATCTTGGGCATGCACGCACACGCGCCCGGCGTGAGTTTAAGCCACCGGGTCCGGGACTCAAACCACAGTCGACTATGTGTGAGTCCAGCGACATAGCCATTACGCTAACTGCTGGCCCCTGTTGTTGTTGTTAAGAACTTACTATTTGCTGTTTATTTTACATTTATTGTAGACTATGGAAATGATGTTAGACAAAAAGCAAATTTGAGTAAATTTCTTATTTGAGTTCAAAATGGGTCATTAAACAGCAGAGACAACTCACAACATCAACAATGCATTTGGCCAAGGAACTGCTAATAAACGTACAGTGCAGTGGTGGTTCAAGAAGTTTTGCAAAGGACATGAGAGCCTTGTAGATGAGGAGTGTAGTAACCAGCCATTGGAAGTTGACAATGACCAATGGCAGGCAATCATTGAGGCCAATCTTCTTACAAGCACACAAGAAGTTGCTGAAGAACTCAATGTCGACCATTGATTTCTTCTATCATTCAGAATTTGAAGCAAATTCGAAAGGTAAAAAAGCTCAATAAGTGGGCGCCTCATGCACTGACCAGAACATTTTAAAAAGTAGTCATTTTGAAGTTGTCTTCTCTTACCTTGTGCAACAGTGAACCATTTCTTTTCTTCTTTTTATTTTTTCCCCCTTTGGAGAAGTTTTTAGGGCATGTGTGCTTGCTAGAAAGTGAGTGAATCAGTGTCCCAAGATTCAATCCTTTTCTTCCTTAAGTTTTTAATTTTTAAAAATTTTTTTGGAGAGATTTTTGCTGTAGGGCGTGTGCACTCACTGCAGAGACTAAGAGAGACAGAGAGACAGGCAGCAAGAAATCACCACCCAGGCAGGATGGCCACACCACAATTCCTTCTCCTCCATTTCTCCTCTAGGAATCTTGAGCACACATGTATACACGCCCAGCGTGAGTTTTAAGCTGCTGGATGCAGAACTTGAATAGCATTTGACTACGTGGGAGTCTAGTGATGTAATCATTACGCCATCTGCTGGTCCCAAGTTTTTAATATTTTTAAGAAAATTTTTGCAAAAGGAATATGAAAATACAGAAACAGTCAAGAATAAAATCATACATCAAAGTAATTAGAATTGGGCTTGGTTGCAAGTTGTAATGGCTAGCCTCCGCCTTCAAGGATGCTGATATCTTTGTGGAAGGGGCGAGGTCATGGACAAAGGTATTTAGACCACATAGCGGGAAATCAGCCATCCCAAGAGGACAGATGACGGGCTTGTGCTGGACGTGAGGTAGGGCTCGAGGAGAGAGCAACTGCTTCCACCTGGAAGCGATCTTTTAATTTGTCTTAAAGAATGGGTAGGATTTGGATCCTTAAAGACTATGCTTAAGTCTAGAAGTCAGTGGACTGGGGAGTGATGCTCCTGTGCCTCTATTTCTCCATTTACAAAACAAAAATCAGATCCTCTTTGCCCTTTGAATCCACAAGATAGGATAAAAAAGAGGAGACTGGTGCTGAGTTAAACAGCATAAGCTGGGTAGTAGAGGGTTTCCATGATTGTATTTAGCTGTGTATAACCTTCAGCAAGTCACTTTCCTTCTCTAGAGCATAAGATCCTCATCAGAAAAATGAAAGAATTTGTCAGCTGGAATATATCAAAAGCATCCTCTGACTCAAACATTATTTTGTGATCTAAAAAGTGCCTTGGGATAGGTTTCTTTCTTTCTTTCTTTCTTTTTTTTTTTTGAGAGGTTTTTGCTATAGGGCGCGTGCGCTCGCCAGACAGAGACATAGAGACAGAAAGCGAGAAATCACCCCCCAGGGGGGATGGTCACGCCGCAATCCCTTCTCCTCCATTCTCCTCTCAGGATCTTGGGCACGCACGCACATGCACCAGGCGTGAGTTTTAAGCCACCGGGTCCGGGACGTGAACCGCGGTCGACTACGTGGGAGTCCAGCGACATAGCCATTACGCTAACTGCTGGTTCCCCCTTGGGATAGGTTTCTGAGAATGGAAATGGGCTTCCTGAATACACAGACACTTGAGTGCGTGGGTATCACAACTGTGGCACGCTTACAAGGTCACAGGCAGTGGGCCAGGAAGTCTGGGCTCTTCTCAGGCTTTTCCTGTTGGCGTCTACCTGCCTGGAGCCTTCCATCTCCATCTCCGCTTTCCCACCTCTCACCCACATTCATCCTCTCACCCCTACTTCCTCCAGGAGCTTGAACACAAAGGAGAAAGGGAGAGGAAAGGGAAGGGAGAGAGTGGATGGGAGTGAGAGGTAGAAAGCGAAGGAGAAAAGAGGGGGGAAAGAGAGAAAAGGAGAATGAGAGAAAATAAGAGAAATGGAGAGAAAATGACCTACTCCCTTTGGTACACAAATAGCCCAAATGCAAGGTTCCCCCTGAGAGCTGGAGGGGGACCAGAGAAGTCTCAGCTCCTATTTGCACGCCACCCCCCCATTCCTCCCCACCCTGTCTCCTCTTTTCAATGATTTTTCCTGTATTTCTGAATTCATCTTCATTCAAAAGAAAGAAAGGCACTTTGGTCTTTTAAGGGTTCTTTTTCATAAGGCTTTTCTGTGTACTCGCTTCTCTCTGTAGTTCTGAGGAAACAGCAGCAGGGACAGGGACCTGAAAGGAGGGGGCGGGGGTCTGCAATGCTGCCCATGTAAGCCGTAGATGGGCTGGAGATGGGGAGGAGCTTTCACTGTGCGGGGGCTCCCAAGTCTTGTGAAAGGACATTTTCTGGCCCTCATATCTATGAAAATTAAGAAGAGGAGAATAAGGTTACAGGTAGAAGTTCATTTTAGGAGAGACAGCGCTATCTCAGATGGAATCAACGGAGCACTGGCTTCTCCCCGACAAATCATAATCTTCCATTTTAGCAGTGGTGGGTGGAGAAACACTGGGATGCAGGCTGGGCAGTCAGCAGACTGGCAGAGGCATTCATTTTTTTAAATTTATCTGAAGTGAATTAATTATAGCCGAGGACATTGGATAAGTTTGTAGGGAGGTTGAGGAGGTTTTGTGGGAGAGCTTCCCAGGCCACAGGGATTTGGGCTGGGGTCAGCACATACTTCCTTAGGGATTCAGGGATGTCAACACACTCTCAGCACAGACACGTCCCCTCGCCTCTGACCTCGAGCAAGGCTTGCCATCACCTAATCTGTTTATTCTCACAGGATTGTTGAAAGGGCCACAATAAAAAACAGATGAGGAACTGTTTAGACAATGGTGCAATGGTGTTCAGACGCGGTGGGATCTCTACCATGTATGCGTTTCAGGGGATCATTTTTCTTTCTTGAGTGAGTCCTCTTCATGGAGAAATTCATGAGAAGACCCTCTTCTTTCTCCTCTTCCTCTCATCCCCTTTCCAAGTTATGGGATACTGCCAACAGAAATGACAGAGCTGAATGCTGGAGAAGAAGCCTGGATGGTGGCTGAATCTTGTGACTAATGCTGCAAGCCCATTGTATCTACTTCCAAGGAAAATCATACAATTCCCAATTGGCTGGGGTCTTGGAGTTCAACTAAAGAGCATTGACCTCTAGTCTTTTATATCCTATGTCTTTGGGGGTTTTGTTGCTGTTTTTACATATTTATTTTGCTTGTTTTACTTTATAATAAGGCGCTTGCACTTGCCAAAGAGAGAGGGAAAGTGAGAAATCACCTCCCAAGGAAAAGAGACAAGCTGAAATCTCTCCTCTTGGAATTTTGGGCACACACACACACACATACGCCCATCATGTTTTCAAGCCACTAGGTCCTGGACACAAACCACACAGTTGGCCATGTGGGATCCAGCTGCCTTAACCTCCATACCACTTGCTGACCCTTTCTTAGTGTGTTTTTACATTTCTAAAAGAGATACCAGAGACTGGATGAGTTTAAGAGAATAGAAGTTTATTTTGACTCAGTTCTGTTAGCTGGAGAATATAAAAGCATCACTAAGTGACCAAAGCCAGAACTTTCAGAAGAGTAGAGTGTGATCTATATCCTTGTGAATTTCTCACCCTGCCATTCTGATCTTTATAACCCTACTAGTAATCAAACATAAAGGTCTCACTCTAATGACATTATCACACCCAAAAGCCCTACCCTGGGATACCGGGAAGGAATAAAGTTTTCACTTAACACCTGTACAATACAAACACCTTTGTATCCAAACACATGAATTTCTGAGGGATATCCAATCACTGCCCATTAAGACTAAATTCTAAAACATGAAACTTTGGGAAACAAACCATTATCCAAATCATAACATCTTCATATTCATTTTCAGTAGTAGCTTCAGAATTTCTTTTCTGTTTTTATTTCTTTCTTCTCCTTTTTTTTTTTTTTTTTTTTGAGAGAGATTTTTGCTATAGGGTGTACATACTCACTGGAGGGACAGAGAGACAGTAAGTAAAAAATCACCCCTCGGGCCACATGTGAGTCCAACACTTTAACTGCTATGCCACCTGCTAGCCCCAGGCTTCAGTTTTCTACACCAAAGTGGCTCAGGAACTGCAATCTATTTGTTTAAATATAAAGGTGTTTGTATTGTACACGTGTTAAATGAAAACTTAATTCCCTCATGGTAGTCTGGTTTTACTTGAGGATATGTAAATCTGGGGTGGCTTTTCAAAATTAGCAGTGATTATGGATTACGATCACCGAAGACCCTCTGCCCAAATTTCACCCTCCTGCCCCCCAGATCTAGCTAAAAGCCAGGGCAAGCCAATCAGCCATCTGTATTTGAGTTCTGAGTGGCCCCATTCAGGGATTATGACTACTGAAGACCCTCTGCCCAGACTTCACCCTCCTGCACCCCCCCCCCAGATCTAGATAGGAGCCAGGTTATTCTCTCTGTCTCTCTACATCTTTCTCTCTCTCTCTTTAATTCATTTTTTATTTTAAAACTTCTTTGTTCTCTGCCATTCTTTTGTCTTGCTAATTTCTACCTTCTCCCTGCCCCCATAGTACAAGCCAATCAGCAGCCATCTATATTTGAGTTCTAAGCAGCCCCATTCAGGGATTATGAGCAATGAAGACCTTCTGCCTAAACTTCACCCTCCTGCCCCCAGATCTAGCCAGGAGCCAGGTTAGAGCACCGTACTTATTCTCTCTGTCTCTCTCCATCTCTCTCTCTATTTTTCTTTTTTAAATTTTAAATGTCTCTGCTCTCTGCCACTCTTTCGTCTTGCTAATTACTACCTTCTCCCTGCCCCATAGTACAAACCAATCAGCAGCCATCTGTATTTGAGTTCTGAGTGGCTAGCGTGCCGTGCGGTTTTCATTTTTTGATAAAAAAATTTTTTATTGTTTTTGTCTCATTTTTTCTTTTTTTTCTATTTCTTTTCCTTTACTTTTTATCTTTCTCACTTTTCTGCTCAGCCTCAAAACACTGATTTTCTAGACAAGTCTAGGTGCTTAGTAGTCAAATATCTGAATACTAAGGGTCAGATTAATCCTCAATTTTCATTGAATCAGGTGTGCAAATGGAGAAAACCAGTACCTTTTGGAGACTGCAAGTCACTCCTCCTGCATTCCTCTAAATACTCAGATTTCACTCTAAATACTAGAAACAAAAACAAATAATCCAGCAGAGGACCCGAAACCACTACACAGGCACAGAAATATGAGAAACCAGGAAAATCTCTCTCTTTTAAGGGAAAATAATAACCCCTCTTTCTCTACAGAGAATACAAGGGAACTGTTGGAAATATCAGATAAGGAATTAAAAATATTCATAGTGACAAAGCTAACAGAGATGCAAGAGAAGAGAGACAATGAACTTCAGAAGATTCAGGAAAAAGAGACACCAAGTTTCAGGAGGTAAGGAAGTTCTTGCACGATCTGAAAGAAGAGATACACATCATAAACAAGAATCAAATGGAATTGTTAGAGATGAAAGTTGTAATACAGAGAATCAAAACTTCCCTTGAAAATATCAAAAGCAGATTAGATCATGCAGAAGATTGAATCTCAGATGTAGAAGATAGAACCTCTGACCTAGAAAAATTCACCAAAAAGACTGAGAAAATAACCCCCCAAAAATGAAAATAATATACGACTAATACTAGATACCTTTAAATGCCCAAACATCCAGGTCATTGGTATCCCAGAAGGTGAAGAAACTGATAAGGGCATTGATAATGTATTCCTTGAAATCCTGGAAGAAAACTTTCCAAACCTAGAGAGGCACTCAAATATCCAGACCCAAGAAATACAAAGAATCCCACCTGGAATTGACCTAAGCAGATATTCCCCAAGGCACATCATAGCCAGATTGTCCAAAACCACAGATGGAGACAAGATACTACATTTGGCAAAAAAGAAACATCAAGTTACTTTCAAAGGATATCCCATAAGGCTGGACCTCTCGTCGGAATCAATGCAAGCAAGGAAAGAATGGGAAAATATATTCAAAGCGTTACGTGGAAAACAATTCCAACCAAGAATACTATACCCAGCAAGATTCTTCTTCATATGGTAAAAAAAAAATAAATAAACAAACGAAAAAAAAAACTATTCTCAGATAAACAAAACCTGAAAGAATTTACCAACACCAGACCAGCTCTCCAAGAAGTGCTGAAGGGAGTACTGTACCAAGAAAACGAAAGTCGGACACACAGAAATAGAGTACAAAAAATGATGAAGAGAATGGCCAGTCTAATGGTAGGGACAAGTCTGAAGTTGAACGTTAACTTCCAGAGTTGAAATGGAAAGATCAGACCACAGTAACCCTGCAAATTCAATAGATTATTAATTTGATTCTCAAAGGCCAGAGAGAGGCTGGGTTAATCCTGAATCATTTCCTTAGGGAGTCTTCTTATCTGCTGCTGGAGAGATACAGGAAAGAAGGAGATAATTAAACAGTAAAAGAAAAGGAACCATGTGTTCAGTGTCCAATACTCCAGGCTGCCAAGTGTTTATTTTATTTTATTATAGTTTTTAATTATTATTATTTTGCTACAGGGTGTGTGTGCTCACCAGAGATAGAGATAGAGAGGGAAAGTGAAAATTTACCCCCATAAGGGATGGCCATGCCACAATCCCTTCTCCTCCATTCTCTTCTCAGGATTTTGAGCACATGCTCACACACACCTGGTTTAATTTTCAAGTTGCCAGGTCTGGGACTCAACTACAGTCAGCCATGTGAAATCCAGCTGTCTTAACTATGTGCTTTATATGCAGATGTTATCTTGTTTCATGCAAATATTAGCATGGCATTAAGTGACTCTGAGGATCAGGAAGGTGAAGTATAATGTTACCAGCTAAAAAAGGTCTTCTCCATAATGTATGCTCAATAATTATCTGTTTATTAAATATGAGGAGGAACTTCAAAAAGCTCATGGAGGGACCAGCAGTTAGTGTAGTGGCTATGTTGCTGGACTCCCATGTAGTTGACTGTGGTTCGAGTCCTGGACCTGGTGGCTTAAACTCACACTGGGCACATGTGCGTGTGTGCCCAAGATCCTGAGAGGAGAATGGAAGAGAAAGGGATTGCGGCGTGGCCATCTCCCCTGGGGGGTGATTTCTCACTTTCTGTCTTTCTATCTCTGTCTCTCTCTGTCTTTCAGGCAAGTGCACACACCCTATAGCAAAAACCTCTCCAAAAAAAGAAAAAAAGTTCATGGAAAAACAGAATTAAAGTATGAGTCTAGTCTTTTATTTTTTTTTGGAGAGGTTTTTGCTATAGGGTGTGTGCACTTGCCTGAAAGACAGAGAGAGACAGAGATAGAAAGACAGAAAGTGAGAAATCATCCACCAGGGGGGATGGCCATGCCACAATCCCTTCTCCTCCATTCTCCTCTAAGGATCTTGGGCATGCATGCACATGTGCCCGAAGTGAGTTTAAGCCACTGGGTCAGGGACTCAAACTGCAGTCAACTATATGGAAGTCCAATGACATAGCCATTATGCCAACTGCTGGTGCCTAAAGTATGAGTCTATTCTAATGCAAAACAATTTTGAAATCTAGACACAGTTTTTTTCAAAATACACATTTTCCATGAGCTTTTTGAAGACCCCTTGTAAGTGAATGTGAAAGACAGAGTTTAGAATCCAGGTTTAGTTCAACCTCAAAGCCCGTGCTATTTCCACATGGATTCCTCAACCCCAGCTTGGAAAGGAAGGCAGCAACTGATCTCAGAATGCTCCACATCTCTAGTAAGCTTGTCCCAACAGATGTCATTCAGGAGAAACTTGAAAAGTCATGCACCAAATAACCAGAAATGGCAGTGTCCCCACTCTGTTGATGATGCACTCCATAAAGCACTTCGAACCTAAGGAAATTTAAAAAGCAAGTAGCTTGTAGACCCCATGGTTGTGAAAAATAATCTCTTCAACCCAGTTCCCAAAAAAGGTGAGGTGGGGAAGGTAATAACAATGCTGGAGACCCTATTGAATCCAAGGAAAACTGAATAATTCAATATCAGGAAGGGCAAGAATCAGGGAAGTCCAAGGATTCTGAAGGACAGTAGGAACTTGTGGGTCCAGTCCTTTACTCCTCTGCTGACTCATTTCACACCCCCATGTTAGTTAGAGGAGTACTCTGCAAACTGCAATGTGCACAGGAATTACCTGGAGATCTTACTAAAATGAAGACTCTGATTCAGGAGTCTGGACTGAGACCCAAATTAACATTCTAACAAGCTCCCAGGTGATGCTGAAAATGCTGATCTATAGGCCACACTTGAAGTAGAAGAACAAACTTCAATGTTTTAAATTTTTTGTTTTTGTTTGGGTTTTAGTTTTGTTTTGTTTTTCAGTTTGCCATAGGGCTCACGTGCTCACCAGAGAGAGAAAGCAAGAAATCACCCCAGGATGACATGGCCATGCTGCAATCCCTTTTCTTCCAGTCTCCTTTCAGAATTTTGGGCATGTACACACACACGCACGCCTGTTTTTCAAGCAGCTGTGTCTGGGACTCAAACCACTCAGTCAGCCATAACTTTCATACCATCTGCTGGCCAAACTTCAATGTTTTTAAAAAGTGATGGGAATTTTTTTAAATAAGTGATGCTTGAGTTACATTCTGCTCTGAAGGTTCCGATTCAATTATTTGCATGTTTGACCTGAGCCGCCATCTTGAATCAAATCACCCGCGGATGCTGAACCAGTGGAGTGGCTCCTGTGGGGTTAGATGTCCCTCATAGTTCAGGCAGTTATGAATGGAAGTAGGGTTCAAAAGGAATCAATGTTCTGGAATATACAGAACAAGCAAGCAAGCAAGAAAAGGGAGTGGGTAGTTAGATAAGGACCAGAGTGTCTAGAAAAGTAAAGGGCTTATAGTCAAAAAAGTGTGGGTTCAAATCCTGGCATTGCTCCAGAAGTTCTGACTTCAGAACTTTTTGAATTTTACTTTCTTTTTTTATTTTATTTTATTTTATTTTTTTAAGGTTTTGCCATAGGACACACACACTTTCTGGAAGGAAATAGAGAAAGGGGAAGTGAGATATCATGCCCCAGAGGGGATGGCCACATCATAATTCCTTCTCTTCTATTCTCCTATTGGGATTTTGGGCATGCACACACATGTATCTGGTGTGAGTTTCAAGCAGCTGGGTCTGAGACTCCACCCGGAGTTGACCATGTGGGAATCTAGCAGCTTCACCACCATGCTACCTGCTAGCCTACTAACGTTTTTTTGTTTGTTTGTTTTTGTTTTTAGTTTGCTTATTTATTTCTTCAGAGAGAGAAAGGTACCCCCAACTAGATTCTCACACCATGATCCACCCCTAGTCTCAGCCTGCCTGGATCATGGGCATGGTGTGTGGACCCAGCATGCTCAAGGAGGTTCCAGGATGTAAGCACAAGATCTTTCCCATGTGTTCCAACCACATAATCTCTGCAGCACTTCCTGGTTCCCACTATGGTTTTTATAGTTCATTAGATGAATTAAAAAGTCACATTGGGCTGGCTCCATTGTGCAGCAGTAATGTATTTGCTGAAGAGAAGCTGGGTTCCACATGGTGACTGTGGTTTGAATCCCTGATCCAATCACCCTGAAATACACTGGGCACATGCACAAGTACCCAAGATCTGATGGCCTGGAGGACTGCAGGAAAGGGATCATGGTGTGACCAGACTTGGTGGAGAGTTCTCATCTTTCTCTCTCTCTTGCACAAGATTTATCATAAATAAAGAAAAAAATACATTTTAAAAAAGCCATGTGTTTATTTTTAGCAATACAGCTATTACAACCTTCACAATTAAACTTCTGATGAAAAATTTTGGATGTCAACTTTATAACGTGAGTTCATGGTTGTAAAAGAATTTGAGAGATTATGTCAGCAAAATATTGGGAGATTGATGCTCCACAGAATGAAGACCTCACTTCTAGGTGAGTATCTGAGTATCTTTGGTGGGGATGGAAGAGGAACTGAGTATCCAGGGAGAGATCTAAATGTGAGAGAGGATGGAGAATAGGAAAACCGACATGAATACATGGATGGTTCCCTTGGGACATCTGGGCAAATCTGGACAGTTGTCAAATGCAAGACAAAGGCAAGATACAGGTATATTTTTGAAGGTCCAACCAGCAGGCTGAGCTGAACCAAGAAAGGAAGTCTGTACAGGAATAAACCTAAGTCAAGCCTAAGTGAGAAAGTCCAAGCTCGGATTTCAACTAGGAACCAGTATCCACTCCCCAGCCTAGTAAAGTTATCAAAATCTTGGGAACAGCAGATGGCATGATGGCTATGTTGCTGGACTCCCACGTAGTTGAACACGGTTTGATACCTGGACCAGGTGGTTTAAAAGAGTGTATGTGTTCCCAAAAATCCTGAGAGGAGATTGAAGGAAAAGGGATTGCAGCATGGCCATCCCCTCTGGAGGGTGATTTCTTCTTGATTTCTGTCTCTCTCTCTCTCTGTCTTTAGTAAGTGCATGAGCCCTATAGCAAAAATCTCTCTCTCTCAAAATAAATAAATAAATAAATAAATAAAGGGACCAGCAGTTAGTGTAATGGCTATGTCGCTGGACTCCCATGTAGTTGACCGCGGTTCACGTCCTGGACCAGGTGGCTTAAAACTCACACCAGGCTTGTGTGCATGCATGCCCAAGATCCCGAGAGGAGAATGGAGAAGGGATTGTGGCAGGGCCATCCCCCTTGGGAGGTGATTTCTTGCTTTCTGTCTCTCTGTCTCTGTCTGTCTGGTAAGTACACACACCCTATAGCCAAAAAAAGAAAAAGAAAAGAAAAAAAGAAAAGAAAAAAGATATCAAAATCTCACACACAGAATATTGGGTTTCAGAAGAAGGTTCTCAGAGTAGACTGGCTCCTGCACCAACACCAGTATCTCAGTGGTATAATACAAAGAAGTTTGCGGCCAGTCAATGGTGTGGTGGATAAGGTCACTAGACTCCACATGACCAACGACATCTTTGAGTCCTTGATCCAATGACTTGGAAAACATTCTGGGTGTGTGTGCATGCATGTCCAAATTCCTGAGAGGAGAAGCAGGGGAGAAGGGACTAGAGCATGACCATTTCTCATGGAGGGTGTTTTCTTCCTTTCCCTCTTTCTCGTTGCTCTCTGGTGAGTGCATGAGCCCTCTGGCAAAAAGAAAAAGAAAAAAGAAAAAAACACACATACACAGGGAAGTTTGTTTCTCTGAATTGTTTCAATTCCATGACCAAAGGACCTAGGCCTCTTTCTCCTTAACTCCCATCTTCCCTGGAAGGTAGAAGAAAGAAGAGAGGAAATAGTGTGGCAAGGCCTATCTACCAATAATGGGCATGACACCCATGGTCACTTCTTATATTCCACTGGACAGAATTCCAGTATGACCATGCTACATGGAAAGGTGGTTTAGGTTAATACAGAGAGGAAAGGGAATGGATATGGTTAGCTGCAGACATTTCCTACTCTGTCAAATCCTGGAATCAGAGTTTGTGCCTGGGTTTAAATTCTGGTTAATTTTCATAAGCCAGTTTCTTCAGCCTCAAAACTAGGATAATCACAGCACCTACATTATAGTGTGAGGATTAAATGAGATGTAGAAGGCTAGGGATATAGAACTTAGTAATTGTAAACTCTTTGTATTATTTCTAGGCATTGTACCAGGCTTTGCAAGATAAAAATAATTCAGAATTAGGGGGCTTTGAACCGAAGTCCTCACTGACTCCAAGCCCAGAGATGCAGATGCTTATCACCTTCTTAGAAGACAGCTTTCTCCTCCAAAGTGTCCTCTAGATTTATAACACACCCAAAAAGACTTCTAATCCATTGGTTTTCTTTATTCCTTTTAAAAAACAGTTAATTTTATTTATTATTATTTATTTTGATCAGAGAGAGAGAGAGAGAGAGCAGGAAAGTGAGAAAGCAAGCCACCAGGTCCAGGACTCGAACCATAGTTGACTATGTGGGAGTCCAGTCACCACTCCACCTGCCAGCCCCAAGCCAACAGTTTTCAAAGAGGGAATTGAAAGAGCTTTGATGGTTGAGTGGTTTGTTACATTTTAAATGTGAGCAGAAGAGCTATTCCATGGGGCAGCACTCTATGGGGCCCAGAGACTTGGGGCTTACAAATGATTGGGGTCTACACAACTGGCTTCATAGTAGTTCTTGCCATTGGGAATGCAAATACTCTCTGGGCATGAAGCAGTAGTTATTTCTTTTAAAAGATTTGAAAAAAAATCAAATATAAAATCAGTTGCCCAGAGAGGATCTTTTTGTGTTTTTTTTTTTACTTTCTTTTTTTTGGAGCGGTTTTTGCTATAGGGCATATGCACTCGCCAGAAAGACAGAGATAGAGAGACAAAAAGCAAGAAGTCACCCCCCAGGGGGGATGGCCACTCCACAACCCCTTCTCCTCCATTCTCCTCTCGGGATCTTGGGCACACACACACATGCACCCGGCATGAATTTAAGCCACCGGGTCCAAGACTCGAACCACAGTTGACTATATGGGAGTCTAGCGACATAGCCATTATGCTAACTGCTGGTCCCAACCCAGAGAGGATCTAAAGCTAAGGTCACTATATCTATTCCTCTGAGAGAAGAGAAGGATGTTTAATGATGAAAATAGAGCTGAGCCCTAATGTGCAGGTGCTTAATCTAAATTGAAGGATGCCACCAAATGATGGATGCCCACAGACCTTTGCCCAAAGCTGGGCATACTGCTCTGTGATCTGTTAGAGATGTCAACTATGAGATGCTATCTCTGTAAGAGTATTACCCCCTCCCACACTCTCCACCACCTGCTCCTTCCCGTGAGCAGGGAAATTGTTTTCTGTACTCTTTGAAGGAACAAATGGTCTAAAATGTTGTATTGGAAAATGTGCTCGAGGCATACATTCTACTCCCCTGGTTCCCTCTGCAGTTACTGAGAGCCTGTCACGTGCCAGAGACTATATATTTGAAATATCATTAGTTCCTTCCACAACCCCCAGAGTGGGGATTACACCTATGTTTCATAGACGAGGATATCCAGGTTCAAAATGTCTAGTAGCTGCTCAAGGTCACACACCCACTAGGTGACAGATTTCAATCCAGACTCAAACTCTGTACCACAGAGCCCTCTTCTCACCATGCCAGAAACGCTGAGCTCCTTGGTCTGGGCTGCAACCCATACACTGCCAGTGTTCTGAGCTCCCAGCGTGACTCTGTCAGGCTGCTGGGATGGGAACCACTGCACTACCTCATCTTTAAATCAGGAGGTTTGGTTCTACCTTGCATCCCTAGGCACCTTTAGGGGAGAAAATGAAAAGCTACAGGCCTTTTCTGTGGAAAAAATAAATGGACGTTTGTAAAGAACACATTTCATACAAGTTCAGGTAATTGCGGAAGTTTTGGAAGTTTCTGTATGGATCTCCTGAGCATCACAAACTTAAATTAAGAGCCAAATCTAGAAATCCTGGGCTTCAATTACTTGGCCACACATGGGAGTTATCTGGGAGCATTTAAAAACTTCAGATTTCTGGGTCCTATCCCAGATCTACTGATTCAGAATCGCTGGATTTGTATTCTTGTAATAAAAGGACACATCAAAAAGCCTGTGGCTAAAAGGAATTAAAGTATAAGTTTATTTTTGTGCAAAAAGCCCCCCTTGAAAATCCATACATAATTTTGGCATAAAAAAAAAAAAGAGAGAGAGAGAGAGAGAGAGAGAGAGAGAGCATTAATTTTCCACAAACTTTTTGAAGATTTTCCTCTTATGTTCCCAGATGACTTTTAAATATCCAACAAGACAGTCTGTATTAGACTGACTTTTGGAACCCACCATCCCAATAGTTATCATTCAGTTGATCAGAATTCATCTCTGCCAGTTCTACTCAAATAATGTTGGTTAAATGCCTTAATCTCCTTGCCCTTCAACTCTTTCTTCTGTAAAATGGGGAAAACAACTGTCCCTATCTCATAGGGTTGATATGGGATTAAATAAAATATTCCATGCAAGTGTTTAGTACAGTACCTGGCACATAAGTACTCAATAAATATTAATTTATTAGTGATTATGTAGTAGTATAATTTTATCACCTATGTAATGTCTCTATAAATGATCTCAGTTATTGAGGTGGGACAGAATCCAACTGCCAGCCAGCCAACCGTTAACAAAAATACATGAAAGAAAGGAAAAAATTCAAAGTTTATTAAACATTAAGAATAACAGACAAAGGTTTGAACTTAACAGCAGAAATATCACCAATAGCATGGTGTACAATTAAACTCACCTTATGTTAACTTGTACCTGTTTAACAAATGCAATCTTTGTGGTGTTGCCAAAACGATAATGTGTTATTGTTGTTTGGTAAGGTGCTTGCAAATTTAAATTTTTGTCTTGACTTAAATATTCACACACACACATGCACGCACGCACGCACACACCCACAGACACACACATCTGCACATCCTTGGTCCCCTGCAAACTGTACTGACTTCAGTTGTTGAATCCAGTTCAAGCTCTAGGATAAGGCTTAGCTCACTTTTAAAAAGACAGTAACTGTAGTGAAAAGCTGGGCGAGACCTTGGCCTCACCGTGGGGGATACCTAGGCTCCTACAGCAGAAGTGGGATGAGAGAGAGCAGCAAGTGTCTTCCACACAGAGGGCAGGCAGTTAGGCTGTTACCTTCAGGGTACTGACCCCAGAGCTAGAGCCAGACCTCTAAATCCCATGCCCAGGTAAGTAAGCCAAGTCGAGCTACCTTGGGATCAACTAATTAACTGATAATGTTTGAATTTTCCTATACGAAACAATAAGGGGAAATTAGATGAATTACTAGAAAACCCAAAATATAACTTTGCATTTTACAGAATGTCTGCTGTTTTACCCTGGGGCAGGAGTGAGGGTGTGACTAAAATTCTCCTAGACTCAGGGATGTATATTCTTCTAGACCCTATGGATGTATATTCAGAATTATTGAGAGTTTCTGCATAAAACCAGCAGGTCAGAAAAAAAAAATCTCTGGACTATTTAATGCAGCGTCCAGTCCCTCACCCCCACCTCAGTGCCAGAATTCCATTTGTACCTTTCCATTTGTTTGAAATGGTCCATGAAGGCCTGTGGTATTCAAAGACAAAGGGCCCATTACGATCCTGTGCCTGAAGTTTTTTGAATGACTCAGGTTGGCCACTTTCTCAGAGGAGGAAGCGATTGTTTACAGCCTTTCTATTCTCTACGTACCTCCTCAAGGTAGCACCGAGTAGAAACAGGCTGATCAATTTTTGCCTTTCTTTGCGAATGTAATCAAAAGAAACAATGGTGTGAACTTATCAGGAAGTCCTGTGCTACTCAGTCCAAATCATGTCTAAATGATGTTGGCACAATACGATGTGGATTCATTTATAGTGGCCAAGTAATTACTCTCTGAAAGAGGCTGAGGATGAAAAGGTGACAAATGACAACAGCACTCTTCGAACAGCTGCAGTCTGCAGGCATTCATTTGACCCTGGTTGATCCAAGTCATGCCAAAACTTCCCACTCCATTTAGCAGAGCTGCTTCCTTACCTAGTTAATTGCCCTGGACGGACAGGCAGCCAGTCCAGAAAGGACTGTTTACGTGTGTGTGGTGACAATGACCTACATATAAGGCACCTGTACAGACTTTTAAGACGAGGTAGGTTTCTGAAACCTCTCCTGGCACACAAAAGAATATGTTTTATTTGGATCTTTTTTATTTCCTCTGCAGAAAACACGTGTGATGTTCATTTGACACAAACAACTGAATTCCAAGACAGACTCATGTTCAAATACAGATTTTTTAGCCACCATTTGATACTGTCACATATTTGGATGCTCCATGGTGCAATCCTTCAACACTTCTCCGTTTAAAGATACAATCTGTGAATTGTCTTAATGACTATTGCCATCCAGCAACTCTGCAATTAGCATCTCTGTCTGTAAAAGAGGCCAGCTCTATGTCCACTGTGTCTCTTGGTGAGTATTTCTTACTCAGTTCTGCTTAGGCTCGCCAAAGGTTGCATTAGTTTTTATTATTTTCTTCAATGATGATTTCAATTCCGATACTGCTCCATCTCCTATCGTTATCTGTAGCTTAGAACAAAATGGGTTCCTAGTAGGGACAGCCTGCTGGTAGGGCTTTTCCTAGACTATGACCCTGTGAGAAGTACTGCGGATGGACTGACCAGGAGACCAGGAGATCACCAAAGAATGAGATACTATGGAGGCAGGAAATTAGAACATCTCATTGATGAAATGGTATTTTAATTTAGCACAAAATGCTTCTTTGCAGTAACAGCAGATTCTCTTGATATTACACAACTTAAGACAAAAGAACAATCATCTTTAATGTTCAACACGTCTATCAAATTATAAGCCATATATATAGCACCGATATCAACCTCATACTGCATAAGACGCCTGGGCCCATGGAGAACAGAAGTGTTCAGGGCACTGGCAGCAACGCTGGGTTCCAGGAACTTGGAATTTTGAAGTGAACATTTTTGTGGCAGATGCTTTTCCTAAAAAACACTGTATCATCCAATAAATATTTGACTAAAATCCATTTTGTGCTTTTTGGGTGATGTTAACTGACTTCTTTCTGAGCCCTAATAAGAAATGAGAAAGCTCCTGAAGTATTTCGGAGCAGGATTCGTCACAGCAAGCCTTGATAAAATTTTAATTTAAAGCAGAAAACATGCTGATGTGTCAGTGATAGGCTTAAAATATTAAAGACTTCAAAAACCCCCAAGCACTTCTTTTCTGTACAACATTGGTGAATATATATCTTTGCTATATAATTTTAAAACATGGAATAGTTTTCCTTTTCTCTTTTCTATATATAATATATGTCTTCCAAAATACATTGTCAGTATTTATATCTGAAAAATACTGTACAAAAAAGAACTTCCTATAATTACTCTGTATAAACATTAAACAATTTAATAATCTCTCCTTTTGGTCTATAGTAAACATTTAAATTGATTGGATTAACCACAGTTTGTGACAACACCATCCCCTTTTGAGATACACCAGTGTCTTTTACATTCATTTTTTTCAGAAGTCCACTTTATAAGAGCACATACGTTCAAAAGCAAACAGAATAATAAACATAAGCTCCAGAATCATTAATTTATGAGGCATTCAAAAATGACACCACTAGGAAAAGGGTTTTTTTTTTTTTTT